>NC_052331.1:38925808-39225808 GCF_016432855.1 Salvelinus namaycush | reverse complement strand
TAAATCCTATATGTTGTGGTAGTTTTAAAGCCAAACACTAGATGGCGCTATTCCCAGTTGAGGTTTGATGAGGGAGGAGGAAGACGAGTGGGAATGGACCATAGAAATGATAGATCTGACAACATGGGTAACGCCATTCAGGCTACCCATAGGAATTATGGGTAACGCCATTCAGGCTACCCATAGGAATTACCCACCCACTTGACTACTTTAAAATGGTGGAAGCCCTCAGCCTTTTGGTCATTAGAGGCCTGTATCATTCTCTATGGAATGGACTCACCTTGACATTCATGGTCTTGTGGTTTTTCTTTGTTTTCTTTAAGAACTGCTTGAGACTGCCTGATGACATGTACTCTGTGATGAAGATCACCTGAGTTCGGAGATAAACATGGAGATATAATGAGTGGAGGGGGGGGGGGGGGGCATCAGTGTTCTTGGAAAACCTTGTTTATCCAAAAAGTGTAAAATTATATATCCATATACTATAGTCATTGAAATTCACAAGCCGTTTTGAATTGACTTTTGTTTTTAAAGGAGGGGAATTACTTCTCCAGGACGCTGACGGTTTGTTCCTGTGTACAGTATGTACTGGTTACCTGTGAGTGTGTGTGTGTGTGTGTGTGTGTGTGTGTGTGTGTGTGTGTGTGTGTGTGTGTGTGTGTGTGTGTGTGTGTGTGTGTGTGTGTGTGAGAGAGAGACCAAGGTCATGCGTGCTCATGTCCCTCACCCTCGCCCGACTCTCCCTGGTGTCCAGCCAGTACTTATGGAACTTGACAATGTTGGGGTGATCTACATGCATCAGGCTCTCAAACATCTCCCTCATTCGATCCTGCAAGACAAACAACCATGAAGACCCACACTTCTGAAATGTTTTATTACCTTTATTTAACTAGGCGAGTCAGTTAAATAACAAATTCTTATTTACAATGACGGCCTTGGAACAGTGGGTTAACTGCCTTGTTCAGAACGACAGACTTTGACCTTGTCAGCTCGGGGATTTGATCTCACAACCTTTCGGTTACTGGCCCAACGCTCTAACCACTAGGCTACCTGCCCGCCCACCCCATGACCTCTCAAAGCCGGTTATCCATATAACTCTGACAGACACACACACGACAAAAAATATATACCGTTCTAGTCCTGCCGGGTCCAATTATTATTATTTTTTATACCAGAGTGTGCCTTTAAAAGTGGGGGAAAATCAGGACAGGATTATCAAAATGATACCTCGTGAGATTTGAAGACCTTCTTATCGGAGAACTGCACTTCGTTCCACACCACCTCCACCCCCTCCTCTGTGTCCATGGCCAGTGAGGCAGTCTCGATGCCCGGAACATTCCCCTGACTCACCTACAAAAACAGAGGAAAGCGTAGGTCCAAAGTATTAGTCAGCCCTCTTCGAAACTGTTAAAATGCTTCCCTCTGTGGCCTGGCTGCTCTAGGGGTAAAGCCAGTCTCCAGCACAAGTCTACAGTGTCGGCATAGGTTAGAATCTGGCCTACTGTCATATGACACATCTCCATCTTTCCCCATTGTCATCCTCCATCTCCATCTGTTCAACAAAAGTCCAAAATATAAATTTATAATGCTTCCCTCCTTCTTCCCCTTCTTGAGGCAATCACTGAAACAAAACAATTGAATAGGTGAAAGCAAGACTACCACCTCTTAGTTTTTACCAATCCAGACATGTCAGATCAGTGATTACTTCAAAGAAAATGAGGAATTGTACAAAGTATTCAAAATGAACCCTGGTTTCTCGCTGCATGTTATAGTGGTTCATTTTAGAGGTACAGAAGCAAAGCTTGCACCGACCATTTAAAAACGAACAAACATTGTTTACAACTTCCAATATGTTCTAGAATAGAATATACACTGAGTGTACAAAACATTAGGAACACCTTAGGAACACACCTCATCTACACTGATTGAAGTGGATTTAACTAGTGACATCAATAAGTAATCATTGACTGACCAGCTGTAATGAAAGCTCTGTCATGGAAAGAGCAGGTGTTCCTAACGTTTTGTACACAGTGTATGACTCAAGTATCCCCAAAATATTTCTGGTGGTTGAGCAACAACCGTCTACCTGACAGGGAGTTGCAAAGGACAGTATAAGAACATAAGTTAGGGAAAAAAACAAATTTACATTAGTTATATTTGCATAAATTAGTCTAAATTGAATAAGTCAATGCTCTTCTGACTCACGCTGTAAGTAAGGGATCAAAAGGAAATGATCCCGTTCCAAACAGACTGCACGCTATCCTGCCTGGAGAGCAAAACGGGGTCACACAAGGAAGATGGTCGCTAGGGAAAGTCTACACACCCCTTGCATTGTCTTAACATTTTCTGTCTTAAAATGTAATCTAAACAAGGGACTAAATTAGCATGTTCTAATGATCTACAACAACCTACTCCACATTTACAAAGTGAAAGATATAACATTTTCCAAATTACAATCATTCAACAAAAAAAAACACAAAAAAAGTGCTGGTCCCGTGTTTCATGAGCTGAAATAAAAGATCCCAGAAATGTTCCATATGCACAAATGGCTTATTTCTCAAAAATGTTGTGTACAAAAGTGAGCATTTCTCCTTTACCAAGATAATCCATCCACCTGACAGGTGTTGCATATCAAGAAGCTGATCATCATTAGAAATAAATTGTTATTGGTCACATACACATGTTTAGCAGATGTTATTGCGGGTGAAGCGAAATGCTTGTGTTACTAGCTCCAACAGTGCAGTAATATCTAACAATACACACAAATCTAAAGTAAAGGAATTAAGAATATATAAATAGTTGGATGAGCAATGAATAGAATACAGTATATACATGAGATGAGTAATGCAAAATGTGGTTTAATAATAAATAAAAAAAATGTAAACATTAAAGTGGCCAGTGATTTCAAGTCTATGTATATAGGGCAGCAGCCTCTAAGATGCTAGTGATGGCAATTTAACAGTCTGATGGCCTTGAGATAGAAGCTGTTTTTCAGTCTCTCGGTCCCAGCTTTGATGCACCTGTACTGACCTCGCCTTCTGGATGATAGCGGGGTGAACAGGCAGTGGCTCGGGTGGTTGTTGTCCTTGGTATTTTTGGCCTTCCTGTGACATCGTGTGCTGTAGGGGTCCTGGAGGGCAGGTAGTTTGCCCCCGGTGATGCGTTGGGAAAGACCGCACCACCCTTGGAGAGCCCTGTGATTGCAGGCGGTGTAGTTGGCGTACCAGCCGGTGATACATCCCGACAGGATGCTCTCAATTGTGAAGAGTTGAAGAGGTGCTGTTGCGCCTACACCACATGGTCTGTGTGTGTGTGGACCATTTCAGTTTGTCAGTGATGTGTACCGAGGAACTTGAAGCTTTCCACCTTGTCCACTGCGGTCCCGTCGATGTGGATAGGGGGGGGTGCTCCCTCTGCTGTTTCCTGAAGTCCACGATCAGCTCCTTTGTTTTGTTGATGTTGAGTGAGGTTATTTTCCTGGCACCACACTCCCAGGGCCCTCACCTCCTCCCTGTAGGCTGTCTCGTCATTGTTGGTAATCAGGCCTACTACTGTTGTGTCGTCTGCAAACTTGATGCTTTAGTTGGAGGCGTGCGTGGCCACGCAGTCATGGGTAAACAGGGAGTACAGGAGGAGGCTGAGCATGCACCCTTGTGGGTCCCCTATGTTGAGGATCAGCGGAGTGGAGGTGATGTTTCCTACCTTCCCCACCTTGGGGTGGCCCTTCAGGAACTCCAGGACCCAGTTGCACGGGGCGGGGTTCAGACCCAGGGTTCCGAGCTTAACGATGAGCTTGGAGGGTACTATGGTGTTGAATCCTGAGCTATAGTCAATGAACAGCATTCTTATAGGTTTTCCTCTTGCCCAGATGTGATAGGGCAGTACGATTGCATTGTCTGTAGATCTATTGGAGTGGTAAGCAAGTTGAAGTGGGTCTAGGGTGTCAGGTAAGGTAGAGGTGATATGATCCTTGACTAGTCTCTCAAAGCACTTCGTGATGACAGAAGTGAGTGCTACGGGGCGATAGTCATTTAGTTCAGCTACCTTTGCTTTCTTGGGTACAGGAACAGTGGTGGACATCTTGAAGCATGTGGGGACAGCAGACTGGGATAGGGAGAGATTGAATGTGTCCGTAAACACTCCAGCCAGCTGGTCTGCGCATTCTCTGAGGACGCGGCTTCCCCAGCGAGGGTTAACGCGATTAAACGTCTTACATCGGCCACGGAGGAGAGCCCACCGTCCTTGGTAGCTGGCCGCGTCAGTGGCACTTATACTCAAAGCGGGCGAAAAAGGTGTTTAGCTTATCCGGAAACAAGACGTCGCTATCCGCGACGTGGCTGGTTTTCCCTTTGTAGTCCGTGATTGTCTGTAGACCCTGCCACATACGTGTCTGAGTCGTTGGATTGCGACTCCACTTTGTCTCTGTACTGACGTTTTGCCTGTTTGATTGCTTACGGAGGGAATAACTACACTGTTTGTATTCGGCCATATTTCCAGTCACCTTGCCATGTTTAAATGCGGTGGTTTATGCTTTCAGTTTTGCGCGAATGCTGTCATCTATCCACGGTTTCTGGTTTGGGTAGGTTTTAAAGTCAGTGGGTACAACATCTTTTATACATTTCCTGATAAACTCAGTCACCGCATCTGTGTACTCATCAATGTTATTCTCAGAGGCTTACCCGGAACATATCGCAGTCCGCATGATCAAAACAATCTTGAAGCATGGATTCTGATTGGTCAGACCAGCGTTTGAATAGTCCGTAGCACGGGTACTTCCTGTATGAGTTTCTGCCTATAGGAAGGGAGGAGCAAAATGGAGTCGTGATAAGACTTACCGAAGGGAGGGCCTTGTAGGCATTTCAAAAAGTTGAGTAGCTGTTGTCCAATGTTCTCAGAGCGAGTACTACAGTCAATGTGTTGAGGAAACCGCTACTGAAGTACTATCATTTTAGCTTTGTTAAAATCCCCTTCTACAATAAATGTGGCCTCAGGATATGTGGTTTCCAGTTCAGTGTACTCTTTGAGGGCCGAAGTGGTATCGGCTTGATGGGGAATATACACGGCTGTGACTATAACCGAAGAGAATTCTCTTGGAAGGTAATACGGTCGGCATTTGATTGTGAGGTATTTTAGGTCGGGTGAACAAAAGAACTTGAGTTTCTGTATGTTATCACAATCACACCATGAGTAGTTAATCATGACATACACCACAGCCCTTCTACCCGTAGAGATCTTTATTCCCATCTGCGTGATGAACTGAGAACCCAACTGGTTGTACTGTCTCAGACAGTATATCTCAAGAGCCATGTTTCCGTGAAACAGAGTACATTACAATCCCTGATGTCTCTCTGGAAGGAGATCCTCACCCTGAGCTCGTCAACTTTATTATCCAAAGACTGAACATTAGCGAGTAAAATACTCGGAAGCGGTGGGTGATGTGCGCGCCTCCTGAGTCGGACTAGAAGTCCACTCCGAATACCTCTTCTCCACCGGCTGTGTTTTAGATCAGCCTCTGGAATCAATTGCCCTGGGGGGTACGAACAAAGGATCCAATTCAGGAAAGTCGTATTCCTGGTCATACTGCTGGTGAGTTACCGCCGCTCTGATATCCAAGAGTTCTTTCCAGCTGTATGTAATAACACCCAAAATAATTATGGGCTAATAATGTAAGAAATAACACAGAAAAAAAATACTGGGAAGCAGCAACATGTGAAGACGCGAACAATTTACTATTAATACTTGACCAACACCTCCCCTACCGTGTTACTGTTGTAACATTTAATATGGAATCGAACCCAATTGACTAATCTGGCTTTTTTCCCTTTTTTTGTCTTTTCAATCGTAAAATGTCGAGACAATAACGGCCAAGACGTGGTAATGACAGCTATCATTAAATCTGAACAGACTGTGCTGGTTAAGGTGGAGTCACTATCCACTGACCTATCTGCACAAATAGCTATTCTCGCCACCGAGGTCAACATAAAGATCGACTCCGTTAACGAAGACTTGGCGAGACATGACACCCGTCTGAATAGCCTTCCAACAGGGGGAAGGCCAGCATAGGGGTCCAAGGTTTTCTGGCTATTTTGTTGTTGTTGTTTTTTGTTTTTTTTCTTTATATTTTATTACTCTGATCTTTCAGCACACTGGCCATGAGATCGTACTAACATTCATTTCTGATTACTATGACTATGCCTAATTCACATACTCTAGGCTCCACATGCTTTAGCAGCTGGAACGTAAAAGGGATTAACCAGGTGGTCAAGCATAGCCGATTGTATGCTCATATTAAGTCCTTAAGTCCGTTCATTGTTTTTCTCCAAGAGACCAATCTCCGGTCTAGCGACCATGATAAACTAAAGAGAGGATGGTTAGACCAAATATTTCACTCCAACTTTGGTGCTAAGGCCAGAGGGGCAGCCATCCTTATCAGAAAAGGCACCCCATTTGTCTCCTTCAAAGTAATTTCAGATACTAATGGAAGATATATTATAGTGATGGGTAAATGGTTTAGCACACAGGTTATTCTAGGCTAACCTCTATGGTCCTACTTGGGATGACGCTCAATTTCTCTGACCTCATCACAACACTTTCCGACCTTAACGCTCATCATTTGACATTGGGTGGAGATTTCAAATTGTGTATTGCATCCAAGTCTAGACAGATCCAGACCGAAGCCCAACAATGTAATTTCTAAAATCAGGCGCAGTAATCAACTCATTTCCAGAATCCTATAATTTGTCTGATTCATGGAGGAGAAGCAATCCCACTGCTGAACAATACTCCCTTTTTTTCCCTCCAGTCCACCGCTCATACTCTAGGATTGACTTTTTCCTGCTGGACAATAGAATTCTTCCTTTTGTAACTAATAGCCAATATCACAGCATCGTTATCTCAGACCATAGCCCTGTCCAGCCAGATATCCTCTTTCTGGACAGTACTGTGTCACAATGCGCATGGCGACTTGACCCACTACTACTATCCTGTAGTGCCTTTAAAAAAAATACATATCAACTCACATTGATGTCTTTTTACAGATCAACTGCACCCCTGACGTGTCTCACTCTACTGTGTGGGAGTCGTTAAAAGCATATCTAAAGGGGACAAATTATTTCATACATGACAAACAGCGCACCAAACACTTATCGGAGCTATCGCAACTCATTCTAGATGTGTACAACAGATATGCCTGTTCTCTGACTCCTGAACTCTACAAAGAGAGACTGCTACACCAATCTGGAATTTGACAATCTTTCCAAACCAACGGAGCAGCTTCTGTTTAAGTCGAGGTAAAAATTCTATGAACATCTCACCAGCTTCGACAATCCGCTGCTGAGCAGCACCATACCTGAAATCTGTGTTGCAGCTGACTTCAACTTCTACTAATCCCAAAGAAATCAATCAATTTAAGCAATTCTACTCTGTTCTTTACTCGTCAGAGACTCTTCCTGACACATCTCGTATGCATGCATTTCTAGACATCCCCGGTCTCAATTCATATGAACAAACCAACATGGATGCCTCAATGAGTGAAGATGAAGCTACTGTGGAAATCCAGTCCATGCAGAGTGGTAAAGCTCCTGGGTCTGATGGCTTCCCTATCGAATTTTATAAAGCATTCTCCTCTAAATTATCCCTTATCCTCAGCTCAATGTACAATGAAATCCTTTCTAGTCAGAAACTGCCTCAGACCCTTACCCAGGCGACTATTTTGGTTTTGCTTAAAAAAGGACAAGAATCCCCTAGACTGTGACTCATACCAACCTATAAGCCTTTTGTGCTGCGATTATAAAATTCTCACTAAGGTCCTCTCGTGCCGTTTAGAGACAGTGATGCCTAATATAATTAACTCTGACCAAATCGGATTTCTCTCAGGTAGGTAATCTTTCTATAATATGTGCCGTCTATTTAATGTTCTTTATTCTGCCCACTCAACTCTACAGCCAGAGGACGTCATATCTCTTGATGCCGAAAAGGCTTTCGACCGGGTTGAGTGAGAATATCTATTTACAGTCCTAGAGAGATGATTTGGGTTTGGCCCGTCATTCCTTTCCTGGATTAAGATTTTGTACTCGTCCCCAGTGGGTTCTGTTCACGCCAACAATGTTACCTCCAGCTACTTCGTTGTCCACAGGGGGGGGCCAGGCAGGGTTGCTGTTTATCCCCTTTCCTATTTGATATGGCTATTGAGCCTCTTGCTATCGCCCTGCGGGCGGAGAAGAGGATTAAGGGAATATTAAGGGGCAACCTAACATAATTATATGCAGACAATCTTATTTTATACATCTCTAACCCTATGGAGTCTATACCCCTATCTCTTGGACATGCCAAAAGGTTTTGGGACATTCTCTGGTTATAAGTTAAACCTAACAAAAAGTGTGCTCCTCCCCACTAATCAGTTAGCAGAAGGAATTGGGTATGCCCCATTTAAGGTGGAGCATCAGGTCTTTACTTATTTGGGGATAAAGGTCACACGCTCATTTAAGGCTCTGTTTAAACAACTACAAAACACTCCTGTAGCGCACGAAGCAGAATTTCATAAGGTGGTCGTCTCTTCCCATTTCATTAGCAGGTCGCATTAATTCTGTTAAGATGACTACTGCCTAGGTTTTTGTACTTATTCCAAATTATTCCCATTTTTCAGCCAAAGTCGATGTTCAAACAACTGGACAGCTATATTTACAACTTCATTTGGAATAAGTCAAATCCACAAACGAGAAAGGTATATCTAGAGAGACCTAAGCCTGCAGCCGGGCTGGGCCTTCCCAATTTTTTTACACTACTACAGGTCAGCAAATATATCTATAATGTGTTTATTGGGTTTCTACATTTGAAAACAAATGTTACAGTCAAGCCTTCCAACTTCTCCGGTCTCGCTCCTGTGCTCCCCAATGCCCATGAACCTTGGCACCCATGTTTTGAACCCCATTGTTAATAGAGGTCGACCGATTTCAAATTTTCATAACATTCGGTAATCGGCATTTTTGGATGCCGATTATGGCCGATTACATTGCATTCCACGAGGAGACTGCGTGGCAGGCTGACCACCTGTTACGCGAGTGCAGCAAGGAGCCAAGGTAAATTGCTAGCTAGTATTAAACTTATCTTGTAAAAAAAACAATAATCACTTGTCCTGCGTTGCATTTAATCAATGAGGTGCCTGTTAATTTATCATCGAATCACAGCCTACTTCGCCAAACGGGTGACGATTTAACAAAAGCGCATTCGCGAAAAAACAATCAACAACCATAAACATCTGTAACGTCCTGACCAGAGTTCGTATGTGTTTTGCTTGTTTAGTGTTGGTCAGGACGTGAGCTGGGTGGAAATTCTATGTTGTGTGTCTAGTTTGTCTGTTTCTGTGTCCAGCCTAATATGGTTTTCAATCAGAGACAGCTGTCAATCGTTGTCCCTGATTGAGAATCATATATAGGTGGCTTGTTTTGTGTTGGGGATTGTGGGTGGTTGTTTCCTGTCTCTGTGTTTATGTTCTGCACCAGATAGGACTGTCTCGGTTTTCACGTTTGTTATTTTGTAGTTTGTATAGTGTTCAAGTTATTGTCATTCTTGATTAAACATGTTGAACACTAACTGCGCTGCATTTTGGTCCTCTCCTTCATCCCAGGAAGAAAGCCGTTACAACATCAATGCTTTTCTTAAAATCAACACACAGAAGTATTTTTTTTTTTTAAATCTGCATATTTAGTTAAGAAATTCTTGTTTGCAGGCAATATTAACTAGGGAAATTGTGTCACTTCTCTTGCGTTCATTGCACGCAGAGTCAGGGTATATGCAACAGTTTGGGCCGCCTGGCTCGTTGCGAACTAATTTGCCAGAATTTTACATAATTATGACATACAATTGAAGGTTGTGTAATGTAACAGCAATATTTAGACTTAGGGTTGCCACCCGTTCGATAAAATACGGAACGGTTCCGTATTTCACTGAAAGAATAAATGTTTTGTTTTCGAAATGATCGTTTCCGGATTTGACCATATTAATGACCTAAGGCTCGTATTTCTGTGTGTTATTATATTATAATTAAGTCTATGATTTGATATTTGATAGAGGAGACTGACTGAGCGGTGGTAGGCAGCAGCAGGCTTATAAGCATTCATTCAAACTTTACTGCATTTGCCAGCAGCTCTTCGCAATGCTTGAAGCACAGCCCTGTTTATGACTACAAGCCTATCACCTCCCGAGATTAGGTCAAAGGCATATGAAATACAAATGGTATAGAGAGAAATAGTCAACGTGTCAATTCCTATCATAACTACAACTTAAAAACTTCTTAACTGGGAATATTGAACCACCAGCTTTCATATGTTCTGCACAAGGAACTTAAAAACGCTAGCTTTTTTACATGGCACATGCACTTTTACTTTCTTCTCCAACACTTTTTGCATTATTTAAACCAAATTGAGCATGTGTCATTATTTGAGACTAATAGATTTTATTTATGTATTATATTAAGTTAAAATAAGTGTTCATTCAGTATTGTTATAATTGTCATTATTACAAATATATATAAAATCGTCCGATTAAATCAGTATCGGCTTTTTTGGTCCTCCAATAAATCAGTATCGGCGTTGAAAAATCATTTAAAATAAATAAATAAAGTCAACCTCTAGTTAGGAACTCCCTTAAAATCTGGTCCCAATTCCGAAATCACTTTAGCCTTAAACAAGCAAGCGGCTTCTCTCCATTAATAACATCTAATCATCTCTTCCCAGGGTCACAAATTGACACGGCATTCCAGTTCTGGCATAGGAATGGTCTGATGTTTCTTTGTGACCCATTTGTTGATAACACATTAGTCTCATTCGATACTCTGAGGGTTGAACATAATATTCCCAATACCCACTTTTTTTTAGATACCCGCAGCTTTGCCAAAAAATATTTCCCTTCATTTCCACTTGAGCCTACTAAGTGTCCAGTCCAGAGGTGCTTAGATCTTAACCCTTATCTGAAGGGTAAAATCTCCATATACGACATAATACTCCACATTAATCCGCCTTCCTTTGCAAATACAAAATATGTATGTGAGCAAGACATAGGTGGCGAACTACCCGATGATATGGCAACAAAGTGTTGAGCGTATCCACACGTCACTTTGCATAAGGCATGGACTTATGTCTCAATTACTCAATGACAGATTGGCAAAAATATACCCAAATGTTGATCCCAAGTGTTTGAGAAGCCACCAGAGTCCAGAGACTGTGGGACACATGTTTTGGTCATGCCAATCTTTGAGTGGCCTCTGGGACCCCCATTTTCGAGGCTCTCTTCACATATGCGTAATACAACTGTTAGCACCAACCCGGTCACTGCCATTTTTGGGGTACTTCCCCCTAGACCAGAAGGCACACATGCATCAGGCAAATGTGACAGCATTTGCCTCGCCGCCTTGTCCTCTTTCACTGGAAGTCTGCAAAGCCACCCTCCTTTATGCAGTGGGTTAAGGAGGTGATGTCATCTAGGCCTCTGGAGAAGGTTAGGTACACTGTATGGGTCCCGACAAAAGTTAGACTTAACCTGGTCGACCTTCATACAATACGTGGAGAGCCTGTCTTTTACTTAGTGTAACTTGCATAGTTTGGTAAGCAGTCATATCTGTTCTAGTGGTCATTTGTGCTGATAAGAATTTATTGAACTTCTTTTTATTTTCCATTGTTTGTTTCTATTACTGTTTGTTTCTTTCCTATTTAACTTACTTTTATAGATGCCTTGTTGGGTGGGTGGTTTGACGGGAGGAAGGGAGTACGAGGGGTTAGGGGTTGTACTGTTTCTGTTGTTATATCTGAAAAATCTATGAATAAAGTTTAAAGGCCACTCTAAAAAGTGCAGTTGTCACCCAACACAATGCCACAGATGTCTCAAGTTGAGGGAGCGTGCAATTGGCTGACTACAGGAATGTCCACCAGAGCTGTTGCCTGAGAATTGAATGTTAATTTCTCTACCATAAGCAGCCTCCAACGTAGTTTTAGAGAATTTGGCAGTACATCCAACCAGCCTCAAGTGACGACCACGTGTATGGCGTCGTGTGGGCGAGCGGTTTGCAGATGTCAACGTTGTGAACAGAGTTCCCCATGGTGGCTGTGGCATTCTGGTATGGGCAGGCATAAGCTACAGACAACAAACACAATTGCATTTTAAAAATCAATGGCAATTTGAATGCAGTGAGATACCGTGATGAGAGCCTGACGCCCATTGTGAGGCATCATGTTATGGGTATGCTCGTCATCAGCAGGGACTGGGGAGTTTGTCGTGATTAAAATAAATATGAAAAAGAGCAAAGCCCTGGTAAAAAAGTTAAAGAAAACAAATCTGTCTTTTCAAAACCTAACTCTGGAATAGCTTTATTTTTCAGCGAGACAATTACACAAATTTTCATGGTTAAGACACACCAGAACGGCTTTCCAAGAGGTGTTGAGTGTTGCTGAGTGGTCAAGTCTGAGTCCTGACTTAAAATTTGCTTGAATATCAGAGACATGGTTTGAATAAAATGATGTCCATCAATGAAGTGTACTGATCTTGAGCAATTGAGAAAAACGATGGCCATATTTTGCCCTAAGGGGTGTGAAGACTTACGCAGTCAAGAAATCTTTTATTTTTATTAAATGGGAGGGGTTGTGTAGTTCTGTAGAAAAACAAAAACAAATTTGATCCTTTTTCTAGATTATATTCAAAGACAGCAACATGTGAATAATGTGTAAGGGGTGTGTAGATTTTCACTAGGCACTGTACACACTAGAACTATCCTATTTATTGGAGACGGTAAAATGTGAGAAAGGCCCATTGTTTTGAATAGCCTAATTACATTTCAGGCCATACAAGGTCACCTTTAAAAATCACTTAAAAAGCAGCCACCCCACCACTGCTTTGGGAAACAGTTGAGGGATGGGGTTGGACTAACCGCTCAAATTCATAGACAGAGTTCCATGACATGCTTATTATTTTGAGTTCTGATACCACAGTTTTAACTAATAAGGCATTTATTGTCACGTCCGTTGCTGGAAGAAGACCAAGGTGCAGCGTGGTAAGCGTACATTTTCCTTTTTATTTCAAAATGGTCGCCAACAAAACAACACACGAAAAACAACCGTGAAGCTTACAGGGCATTAGTGCCACAAACAAAGTTAACTACCCACCCTGAAAGGAGGGAAAAAGGGCTACCTAAGTATGGTTCCCAATCAGAGACAACGACAACGAACGAGACAGCTGTCCCTGATTGAGAACCATACCTGGCCAAAACATAGAAATAAAGAAACATAGAAAACAAAACATAGAATGCCCACCCTAAATCACACCCTGACCAAACCAAATAGACATAACATTTTAAAATGCTAAAATGCTATGACATTTATAAGTTAAAGTTTCACATTTTCTTTACGTGTCTTACAGTGAAATGCCTTTCTTGCAAACTCGAAAACCCCAAAATGCAGTAATCAATAACAATGTAATACTAAAAATAACAACAACAAAAAGATAGAACAAAAACACACAAGTTATATAAAAGAAGACAACTAAGCGTGTTATATACAGGGTCAGTCAGTTCCAGTACCATATTTACAATGTGAAAGGATACTGTAGTCATCAATAATCATGGCTAGAATCAGTACAAAAATGGATGAGCCAATCACAGATAAAGGACAGCGGCACCTCCGCTTCACAGATAAACCCCCATCCCATATTGAGGACACATAAGCAGTCTTCAGACTGTAAATACAGGTCCTCTTCATTAACATTGTACCATAAATAAAAACATGGAAAAATTACAGCATAAAAAAAACAGAAACCTTTAAAAAGTTGGGTTCATACCATCAAAAAGGAGTGGGCCACCAATAAAAAAAAACGACAACAATGGGGAGAATGCATTGCATGACAATTTCACAAGCAAATAGCACTTGATAACACAGTTTGACTGTCATTCGCATGAAGAACGGCATGTGGATTTCCTCGTACAAGTTGCAGTTCATGTCACAGCTCAAAAATATGGGACTCGGAAACTATCTGCAGTTAAGACGGGATAGTCTAGAAATGTTTGTTTTTTTAAACGCTGGTGTACATGTACTCCTTTTAAGTGGTCACTGTCAAATAAAACAATAGTATACAGAATTGTAGCCAATCCAGCACAATAGTTAGATGTTCTCTCATTCATGAATTAGTACAGTGGCTTGTAGTCATGTCTGGCAAATGCGATGTAAACAGTTTGTTGGACCACTGCAGTCTTCAGTACGCATAACAGCAGGTTCTGATTACCATGCTTCCCCTAAAGGTTGCAGGATGTATAATCTCTCACTCACACACCATTCCAAAAAATATGCACCCTATTCACTATATAGTGCACTACTTTCCACTAGAGCCCTATGGGCCCTGATCAAAAGTAGTGCACTATGAAAGGGAATAGGGTGCCATTTGGGATTCATACATTATCACTCAGTGGGAGGGCTGTTGTTGAGAAGAAACCTTTACTGGGAGGTTTTTCACCAGCGAGCCCGTTAAAAAAGTTACTTATTCAAGGCCTGAGTCATCCACTTTATCAAAATGTAATAGGCTGTGGTTTAGACTGGAGTTGTACGAGTGTCTTATTTGTGACGTGCATTGTGCAAAATCTGCCTCAGACTCCTTGGCGTCTCAGTAGGCCAAATGGTGAAATATTGGTTTTCCAGCCCTCCACATACCCCACTGTGATCGACTGGAAATCGAACCAGTGTTGTCTGCAGGCCTCCAGATGGTATTAGCCCTCTGAGGTAAAGCCGAGAGCACAGAACTCAAGTTTGGAATAAGCCCTAAAGTTTTTTTATTTCACCTTTATTTAACCAGGTAGGCTAGTTGAGAACAAGTTCTCATTTACAACTGTGACCTGGCCAAGATAAAGCAAAGCAGTTCGACGCATAACAAATCGTGTAACTCTGTTGTATCAACAAAACAAAAAAGCTATTGGTTATCAAAAGTACACCAACTAAAATAGACAATATTATAGCTACATATTTGAGGCAGAAGTATACATTAGGGGGCCACTGGTTATTGCATGCAATTCTAATAAGATTCATGCGGTTTCTCTCTTTACCACACAGAGGTTGGTAGGCACAACAAAGCAGGAGTTGAAACCAAAATTATTTTCCAATCGTTTTGTTCTGAACAGAACCATTATTTTCCCCCAGTTCCACTGTTCTGATAAGCAAAGTAAAGTTCTGAACCGGTTCAAACACAAGTGTTTATATAAACTCAGCAAAAAATAAAAAAATAAAAAAAGTTCCACTGTCAACTGCGCTTATTTTCAGCAAGTTTAACATGTGTAAATATTTGTATGAATATAAGATGCAACAACTGAGACAAACTGAACAAGTTACGCAGACATGTGACCAACAGAAATTGAAGAATGTTTCCCTGAACAAAGGGGGGGGGGGGGTAAAAATCAAAAGTAACAGTCAGTATCTGGTGTGGCCACCAGCTGCATCTCCTTCTCATGGACTGCACCAGATTTGCCAGTTCTTACTGGGAGATGTTACTCCACTCTTCCACCAAGGCACCAAGGCACCTGCATGTTCCAGGACATTTCTGGAGGGAATGGCCCTAGCCCTCACCCGCCGATCCAACAGGTCCCAGACGTGCTCAATGGGATTGAGATTCGGTCTCGTCGCTGGCCATGGCAGAACACTGACATTCCTGTCTTGCAAGAAATGACGCACAGAACGAGCAGTATGGCTGGTGGCATTGTCATGCTGGAGGGTCATGTACGGATGAGCCTGCAGGAAGGGTACCATATGAGGGAGGAGGATGTCTTCCCTGTAACGCTCAGCGTTGAGATTGTCTGCAATGACAACAAGCTCAGTAGGATGATGCTGTGACACACCGCCCCAAACCGCGACTCGTCAGTGAAGAGCATTTTTTGCCAGTCCTGTCTGGTCCAGCGACGGTGGGTGTGTGCCCATAGGCGACGTTGTTGCCGGTGATGTCTAGTGAGGACCTGCCTTACAACAGGTCTACAAGCTCTCAGTCCAGCCTCTCTCAGCCTAAGCACTGATGGAGGGATTGTGCATTCCTGGTGTAACTCGGGCAGTTGTTGCTGCCATCCTGTACCTGTCCCGCAGGTGTGATGTTCGGATATACCGATCCTGTGCAGGTGTTGTTACACGTGGTCTGCCACTCCGAGGATGATCAGCTGTCCATCCTGTCTCTCTGTAGCACTGTCTTCGGCGTCTCACAGTACGGACATTGCAATTTATTGCCCTGGCCACATCTGCAGTCCTCATGCCTCCTTGCAGCATGCCTAAGGCACGTTCACGCAGATGAGCAGGGACCCTGGGCATCTTTCTTTTGGTGTTTTTCAGAGTCAGTAGAAAGGCCTCTTTAGTGTCCTAAGTTTTCATAACTGTGACCTTAATTGCCTACCGTCTAAGCTGTTAGTGTCTTGACGACCGTTCCACAGGTGCATGTTCATTAATTGTTTATGGTTCATTGAACAAGCATGGGAAACAGTGTTTAAACCCTTTACAAATGAAGATCTGCGAAGTTATTTGGATTTTTACAAATTATCTTTGAAAGACAGGGTCCTGAAAAAGGGACGTTTCTTTTTTGCTGAATTTAGTTCCTTTTTTAAACCTTCGAAATATATACACACTTTTTACATTTAGTGCAACATTAAATTACTTCACCAATCAATCAGTGTGACTAGATCAGCTTGCTGGAGCAGGTCATCTATAGTTGTTTACATGCACTGGACAGACAAATGTAGGGCACGAGATACGACTGAAATTTGAGGGTGGGGAGAGAGCAAGAGAGGGTGGAGGAGGAGGCTTGGCTTGAAGTGCTGGGCATCTTATGACATGCATTATCTGAATTAGGCCCACAGTATTATACCTACGGAGGAGCGGCTTCTATGGAGGAACTTTGAATGTCTTTGAACTTCAGAGAGTTGGCTTGACTAACGTTGGACCAGAGCTAGCTAGCTAACAAGTGTGTATGTGCAGAGCAGCACCAGAATAAAAGCCAATCTTTAACTAGCGTTGGAAAAGTTAATCCATTATTCTCTCTTACTAATTTTGATTCTGAGAAACCCCCAATATTGCATTATTTTACACGACCCATTTACAAAATGTAATTCCTTTGTTGCAGTGTTACATTGATCCACTTTGGCTGAAAAGCTTATAGAATGTTAAAGTGCCCTTCAAAAAGTGGTTATTTCTTGCCCACTTTTTTGGCCATAACCTTCATACTGGTTGAATCAGGCAGTAACATCAAGCTCACAAAGCATGCAAGTTCCTGTACAACATGATGTGACCCGCATGTCAACAAATAGCAATTTGCTACAGTAAGTCACTGGCTAATTATCTCAGGCAGGCTATCACAGTCACCACAATTCCTAGTGGTTCCCTTTGCCAAGGAATGCATTGTGCCAGAGAACTCAAGCAGTAAATTAAAACTGTTCAGCTCACTTTAACAGGATTTGGGTCAATTCCATTTCAAGTCTGTTAAAGTCATTTGTTAATGAAACATTTGTTAACCAGGGAACACGTCATAACGCGGTCACTCTACCTGAGAGTTCAAGCGGCCCACCGGCCAGCCCCCCTCCTTTTGACACGTTATCAGACTGTCTGCAAGCATAAAGGCTTACTGCGGTGTAAAAATAAAACTACACTGAACAAAAACAAAACATGCAACAAAGAAGGATTTTACAGAGTTACAGTTCATATAAGGAAAATCTGTCAATAGAAATAAGTGGTAATTATTGGAGGCCGGTTGGACGACCCAATTCTCTGAAACATTATTGGAGGCTGCTTATGGTAGAGAAATTAACTATAGCAACAGCGCTGGTGACCTGACCGTGTGGCGCAAGGACAACAACCTCTCCCTCAACGTGATCAAGACAAAGGAGATGATTGTGGACTACAGGAAAAGGAGGACCGAGCACGCCCCCATTCTCATCGAAAGGGCTGTAGTGGAGCAGGTTGAGAGCTTCAAGTTGCACGTCACCAACAAACTAACATGGTCCAAGCACAAGTTGTGAAGAGGGCACAACAAAACCTATTCCCCCATCAGGAGAATGAAAATAATTGGCATGGGTCCTTAGATCCTCAAAAGGTTTTACAGCTGCACCATCGAGAGCATCCTGACGGGTTGCATCACTGCCTAGTATGGCAACTGCTCGGCCTCCGACCGCAAGGCACTACAGAGGGTCGTGTGTACAGCCTACAGCCCAGTACATCACCGGGGTCAAGCTTCCTGCCATCCAGGTCCTCTATACCAGGCGGTGTCAGAGGAAGACCCTAAAAATTGTCAAAGACTCCAGCCACCCAAGTCATAGACTGTTCTCTCCGCTACTGCACAGCAAGCGGTACCAGCGCGCCAAGTCTAGGTCAAAGAGACTTCTAAAACAGCTTCTACCCCCAAGCCTGAAGACTCCTGAACATCTAATCAAATGGCTACCCAGACTATTTGCACCCCCCCACACTGCTACTACTCTGTTATTACCTATGCATAGCCACTTTAATAACCCTACCTGCATGTACATAATTACCTCAACACCTTGTTATTTACTGCTGCTCTAATTATTTGGTGGATATTTTCTTAAAACTGCATTGTTGGTTAAGGGCTTGTAAGTTGTATTCGGCACGTGACAAATAAAGTTTGATTTGGTGGACATTACTGCAGTCAGCATGCCAACTACATGCTCCCTCAAAACTTGAGACATCTGTGGCATTGTGTTGTGACAAAACTGCACATTTTAGAGTGGCCTTTTATTGTCCCCAGCACAATGTGCAAGTTCATTAAAAACAAGTTCTTATTTACAATAATGGCCTACAAAAAGGCCTTCTGCGGAGACGGGGGATAAATCTTAGCAAAAGAGAAATGCTCACTAACAAAGATGTAAACAAATGTGCACAACATTTTAGGGAAATAAAGCCATTTGTGCATATGGAAAATTTCTGGGATCTTTTATTTCCACTTTACATGTCGTGTTTATATTTTTGTTCAGTATAATGACAAGTCACGTGAACGTTACAGTGGAAGCCACAATGTCATTCAAATTAATACAGGAATCCCTTGGTCATCTTGAGGGCTGTTTGCCTCGATATGGATACATTTTCAAACATTGTCCTCCACACTCTTCCGTCCCCTGATAGGCATTTACTCTCATTGTTGGCGTTGATTAGATTCATTTATTATAATTTTGTGTCTTTGGGGTCATGTCTTGAGGCAGCATCTGCGGAGGCTGTAGAGTAACTCAAACCTCAGACACATTTAACACATTGGGACGGTATGAAGACAGTGGCCTAGTTCCTGCAACATTGTAAAAATCTCATTTCCCTTCAATAAGCCTTGAGATGAAAAAGAGGAGATACTCCCTGCCTCAACATCTGACTCCAGCTCATACGCTTCTCTTGATCCTGAAGCGCTCAGCTCATATGTAGAGTACTGAGTTACTGTTGGCGTGTACAAAAACCCAACCTAGTGTTTTGGTGGTTTACAGATCTCTCTTGTACCCAATATTTTCAAAGAAAGGATCATATAAAACATTTAATAATTGTGTACAGGCTACCAAAAAACATCAAGGGTTACAAAAATATATATATAAAAAAAATAACTGTTCTACGCAAAGGCATTTCCGATAGCAACCATATAATATCATGTATTATTCCAGTGGTGTAATATAGTAATATTGTCCACCTTAAAAAAGGATTTCTGTATTCTCCATCATTGGAATAGCAGCTCTTGCAGCAGGACTCTTCAAAATGTCTCTTTTGACGATGTCCTTGAGAAGGCAGTGATTATTAAGTGCCATTCCGTCTAACTCAAAATATTACGGTAATTCTTGGCAAGTCACGGTGCACTGTTTTGTAGACACAATGACATATCTCACAGGACCCATCACTATTGACTGTAAAGAATGTATTCGGCGTGTGGTTCCGGTGTGGTAGAAAAGATAATATTTACGTTCAACCTCAAAGATGGGCCACATTATTGATTGACCCGCCCGACCTTGGTGTCACGGCAGTTATCTGGAAAGCAACTGTACAGTACACTTATAGCTCACTATAAACCAGCCACAAACTGATGTGTTTGACACTTTTTTGGTTACTACATGATTCCATAGGTGTTATTTCATAGTTTTGATGTCTTCACTATTATTCTACAATGTAGAACATTTGTAAAAATAAAAGAAAAACCCTGGAATGAGTAGGTGTGTCCAAACTTTTGACTGGTACTTTACACACCAAGCCATGAACATGAGTGACTGACAGGTTTTCAGTGTAAATTCCCATGGGTGCAAAGTAACACCACACACTCATGGTATACGTTTACAAGTAGTGGCTAGAGCGTATTCCGCCGACAAAGACCAGAGTTTAGAAACACAAGTAAAAACACCCACGTCCGTTGCCTTTCCTAGAAACCTGGGGAGAAGAAAAACACAACAGGAACAAGGCCATCCATGTTGCAACACAGATGTCTTTCTGGATGTGCTTTTCGCTGGCAGTGAGCCGAGAGGGTGACAAAGGACAGAAACCCACGCCGGGCTTGCTTTTCTTTCCTAAAGGGAACTATTCAGGTAAAAATAAGCTGGTTGTCCTCAAAAGATTGCAGGTTCCAGAAAAACATAATAGAAATGTTATCTTGTTGATGTGGTTCCTGATACGATCTGATAATCTACACACACACACCATCTCAGGAACTCCTCAGGATATGCTCGTGACTAGAGTCATATCGTCCAGAGGCGAAGCAGAGTCATGGAAATGTGCCTAATTGTCCGGGTGAAGAGCTCTCCCATATTAGGCCTCTCAAATTGCCCGCAAACTGCCATGAAGATCATGGGTGTGAGGCAGTAGCCTTCTTTACTGTTGAACAGACCATTTTCAGAGATTATTTCAGACCTCTCCCATGTAATTATCTCTGAGTATCAGCTCGTCCCCTCGGGCAGACCCTATAGGGTCGCTACGTGTAAGCTGAACAGGTATAAGCATCCTGCACTGCCATGTCCATCAAATACCTAAAAAGCAAAAAAAATACCCGAGCTGTGTTACTGAGCAGTTGTGTAATATGTATGTGGTTGTACGACGTGTACAATATCTATGACATGGGTAACGTGCAATGGATTTAAAAAATATATATTTTACGTTGAGTGTGTAATGTACAGTGTCTAGTTTATATACAGCAGTACTGTGTGTCCAAGACAGTTTTCGCCTCGGGACATTAAAGTTCTTCCTACCACTTAATGGAGGGTTCAGCCAATCTATATATATATATATATATATATATCTATGTTTGGGTGAAATTAATGTTACGTTGAGTTGTCTATATTAGGTCAGTTGTGACATCATCTACGATAATCCGTTAATTAAATTTTGACACACTCCTGTTATATTGTAAATACAGTCATACTTACATTTTTAGTCATTTAGCAGATGCTCTTATTTATGCTGAGCGATTTACAGGAGAAATTAGAAATAAGTGCCATTGTCAAGGGCACAGATAGGTGGGAGAGAAAAAAAAAAGCTATACTATTGTGTACATATCAGACCTCTTCTATTACTGGTTTTGTTATTTGACTTATTGTTTTTGACTATTGTACTGCAATGTTGAGGGAACTAGCACACAAGCATTTCACTGCACCTTTTATACCTGCTGTAAAACTGCGTACACAACATTTAAAATGGTGTTATTATTTGATTAGATTAGCTAGCGTCGTGTCCTGAATTCCGATTAGTTAACATTTCCCTGATATTAGGATTATCGTGGGATGCTGCATCGACTGGCCTACATAGGACAACTCAAGGTACGGCTAAAAAAAAATTGGATTAACTAACTCCGGTGTCAAACATCTAATAAAATTACCTGATGTTACTTTGTGATGACACAGATTTATCATAATCTTGGGCTATGGGTTGAATACCATGTTTTTTTTTTGCTGTGACGTTTAAGCCATCAATTGAACCCTTGCAACAAAGAACCATACATGTATCTGTTAGGGACAATTTGAGTGATATGACATTTGTAGAGATATATATGAGTATACTCATCCAGTTATATCTATAAAACTAGAAAATGTCATATCATCACATTTTCTAAACACAGATTTAGGTTCTTAGTTGTTTCAATTGCCAACCTTACTAACTACTACGGGTATAATTCATGCTTGTTTTAACACTGGCAAACAAGCAGGCCAGGAAAAAAAATGTTGGTAGCTTTATGACACTCTTCAGTTCGTGAAAAATGATTTTACTAAAATTACATTTGGAGATAGAAGAGAAAGATCAATGTAGAGTCCTGTCCTTGCCTATGAAGTTAAAATAAGCCTGAAGACAAAGATGAAGTGGATTTGGTATTGTTATACAGGCTGGTTAATGTATGGCTGTATACACTGTATAAAGCCATACACAAACCTCATTAGGCTGCTATAGATATTTTTGGCAATACTGCCCAATTTTGGGATGTTGACTGTAGTACAGTAAAAAAAAAAAAGGGAAAAAAAGGCCCAATTCAAGGAGGCTGCAAAGCGTCCGACTTCAAGATATTGTTGCGTAGCCAGACTATAACAGCAGTTCGACTGGTCATTCATCAAAAAGGTCCCCAATCAAATCCATTACCGGGAGGAGAATGTCAACAAGTGGCTCCTTGAGTCATTACCTCTTCTTAAAGCCAATGCCATTGCAGTGGAGTAGAACCTCAACGAATCTAACCTCAAGAGTTACAGAATGCCGGATCAACCCAACAGGTAATATTGAACAGGTACATTCAAAATGGAGAAAAAAAAATTACTTCTGGAGGCTACAGACAAACCATAAACGTTTCTCACATGTGTGCAAAATCACATCAGATACAGTAAATGGGCTAAATGGTTAGAATACCCATGTAAATACCAGCTAGGACATTCAAGAGGACGTCTGGAAATGCCTTCAAAACCAGCCGCTAGGGGAAACAGAGAGTGCCATAACCATCAAGTAGACTTGGGTGTTGCGGTCGGGGTTGGACAGGCGTAATCCCATGACTCTGGATCAGAAGGTTGCGTGTTTAATCCCAGTCGTGTACACATTTTCTCTCTATCCCAAACCTTAACCGTTTGGAATGAGTGCCTAAACTTAACCCTTAACTTTGAAATTAGACGTTTGGAGAAATTGAATAACACAGGAGCAGCAGTAGCAACAAAAACACTTTGAAATGTCTAATTCTGCATTAAGACAGCTTGTTGGTAAATACACAATTCTTAAAATTTTCAATAAAATGTTTGATGCGGTTTTGAAGTGAATTTACCTAACCTTTCAGGTGATCCAAATGACTTCATTCATGACATGTTCATCTCTCTTAAAAAAGGTCCCATTGTATTTCCCAAAATAGTGATGTTCTGTTCGCAAAAAAAAGTTTAACTTAAGTTTTACCCAAATAAATGAAAATGCTCCCCATAAATGTGTATCCCCTATACGGTAGAACCTACAGATGATAGGATGTTGCTTACAGTACTGCATTTATTCCAGCCTTCCTCAAAATCAATAAGCCTAGAGTCCACTACAATGATTATAGCACGATGGCTTTCATGATGGAAAGTTGAAGGTTATCTCCAGACATAACTCATGCTTTTGTCACAGCTATGACTCGGGCAAATGGGGCTCGCTCTGCCGATCGACCGCCAAAAGGGAAGATTAGACTAAGGGAGCGAGTGTGTGCCAGTTTAAGAGTCTGGCTCAGTCTCTATGTCACTTAAATTTCAGTCCACACTTTAAACTGAGTCCACATTTGAGAGGATTAAGCAAAAAAAATAAAAAATGTCTCCGTTGCAAAAACTTGTGTACACTAACCATTTGAAAAGTTATGAATTTACTCTGAACATCCGCGTCAAATGTGAACAGAGAGATGGCCAGCCAATGTCCTGGAAAATGATCACAGCGGGATTTGCGAAAAGTTTTATCTACTCATTTAATTCACCCCGGCCCAGCCAGACATCCCTCCATCCGTTCCGAGATCAGATCCACCAGCTAAATGGTAGTCTTGTGACACTGCGTGTTTTGCCGTCATTCTACCAACAAGGATTTCTATTGTGCCAATGTGGTGCTTTCTGTTGACTCACATGCTAGTGATGACAGCATCTGCCTGAATTATTGAACGCATTTGGAAACATTAGCAACAGTTACATTTTCTATGCATCAGCTGTGTGCCAAATGTAATTATATAAATCCATATATCATCCAATGTACAAACTCTGGATGACAGATCTAAAAAAAAAACTAGAAATGTGTATATAGGCTGCCTGTTCTGTATGAGACTGTCTTAGAGACAGTTACAGCTATACATTGGCAGAGGAATGTGGGGTTTCCTGTTATGTCGTGTCAGTCAGTACCTTCCAGAGTCACAGTATACAACACTCAATCATTAATTTAATTGCAGGGTACCCTATAGGACATTGACCGGTTGTCTAAACTGTAAGCTTTGTAGATAGCTATAAAAAAAAAGTAAAAAAATAACTAATTGCCATGGTAATTTGCCAACCCCTCTATAGCGCAAAGTCTCTGGAAACAGTATGTCAAAATATGTGGAAAAGAGACTAGGCAAACATAATTGCAGTGATTTATTATAATAAATAACATAATTGCAGTCTTTTCTTGTGTTGGATTTGTCTTTCAAATCTGACCAATGCTGAACCCTTGTCAAAGTTGACAAAAGGACGGCTGATGCCCCCCAAGGGCTAGGTAGGTATACTGCCAAGGCATAGGTAGGTATACTGCCAAGGGCTAGGTAGGTATACTGCCAAGGGCTAGGTAGGTATACTGCCAAGGGCTAGGTAGGTATACTGGCAAGGGCTAGGGTGGTGTACTGCCAAGGGCTAGGTAGGTATACTGCCAAGGCATAGGGTTAGGGTGGTGTACTGCCAAGGGCTAGGTAGGTATACTGCCAAGGCATAGGGTTAGGGTGGTGTACTGCCAAGGGCTAGGTAGGTATACTGCCAAGGCATAGGGTTAGGGTGGTGTACTGCCAAGGGTTAGGTAAGTATACTTAAAAAAAAATAGTTTGTGAAGTTTACAATAGAAATAGACATTGATTATTAGGCCTTTTCTATGTAAAGTCTTAATCATACTGGGTCCTAGCAGGAGAACTCCAACCTGCACTGTAAAAGGTATACCGACATAGAGAACAGACATTTTACGAAATACAAACTGGGGTTTCATGCCTGGACGAAAGATGGAAACACACTGCCCATGAAAGCAAAAGAGAAGAGGCTAATGTTGGTAATCTGTTGTTTCCACCAGGACACATTCATTGCAGTTTCCTCATACTCACCGTCTCCTAGAAACCACAAGCCTCCTCATAAAAATCTAACAGGCATTCCTCAGAGCGACGGCACTAAACATATTGAGTGGAAAAACTCTGCAAACAAACCTGGCTTTCAGTCTCTTTGTACGAATGGCTTGTTCTAACACGACACACCCTGCCTTAAAGCCCCTTGACACACACATACAAGTACACAGGGGAAACAGTGTCATCAGTACGTCTTCACACAGACTTTATGGCAGGAGAACGGACTAGTATGGTATCATAGGTGCCGAGTTAGGGGGTGACTGGGTCAGACAACCCCCATTATCAGACACATGTTTAAACATGATAAGTTTGTATACTTAAAAAAAAACATGTATCTAGAGAATGCAATGGGCGAACACAAACTCAGAAGCCTTGTATAGATTGCATTGTGTAAAAAGTTACCCACCACTTGGTGATTTGATTGACTGGACACTCATTGGCCCATATTGGTATGACCATGACTTTGTTCAATTGTCAGAGCACCGAGTAAGCCTACAGGACCACTGCTGAATGTTAAAAAAAAGATGTGAGAAAACATTGAAGGGAGGAACGAAAACCTGCAGCTCATCAGCTCTCTCTAAAGTTGTACCATTTATTTGCAACGGAGGCCTATACTATGGCTACGCCCCCGTCGCCCAATGTCGATGACTGCGCGACGCCTATATGTGGTATGCTAGGCCCCTCATAGTACTTCAATCATAGTTAATGGATTTCACAGCGAAGTGTCTGTCTACGTACATAACACACTTCATCACCCAGTCACAGGCACCTCATTTGCCAAACCCCAGTCTCACACCTAACCCCTATGCTGTCATTGTCTGTCAGGGGGAAAGTTATCTAGTCAGTTGCACAACTGAACGCATTCAACCGAAAATGGGTCTGCCGCCTCTGAATCAGAGAGGTGCGGGGATGGGTGCTGCCTTAAAACTCGACGTCCATGTCATCGACGACCGGGGAGCAGGTGTTGTTGGGGGGGGGGGGGGGGGGGGGGGGGGGGGGTTAACTGCCCTGCCCAAGGGCAGAACAGCAGATTTTTCCACCTTGCCAGCTCAGGGGTTCAAACCAGCGACCTTACAGGCCCAACGCGCTTAACCACTAGGCTACCTGCCACCCCCATCTACACAGCCAGGCCTAAATGATTCCCAGTCACTGCAGAACAGCACTGCTACATTAACCGTACAAGAAGAGACGCTCATGATGCTAACATCTCTGAAGCGAAAAAAGAAAAAAAGAAGTGCAATCTGTAATATTTACTGCTGTTCGATTGTCACTTCAACACCCAATAGCCTAATTTAAAACTATCGAGCCGGTCGAGAACGTGCTACTCTCAAAGGAGGATGTCTCCCATTTTGACGTGGAAATGTTTTTTTTCCACACAATTGTTGTTGTCCATATCTTGCCAATGTATATACTTTGTAGACATGTTGTGTGTTCTGCTATTTTCCCATGGAATCCTGTTACGTCCGTTGTTGGAATGAGACCAAGGTGCAGCGTTGTAAGCGTACATCTTTCTTTATTAGATGAACACCCAAAAAAATAAAAAATAAAAATATATAAACGAAAGCAATGTTCTGCAGGCTACACAGTACCTAAACAAACTCAAGATCCCACAAACTAAGGTGGGAAAAAAGGCTGCCTAAGTATGATCCCCAATCAGAGACAACAATAGACAGCTGCCTCTGGTTGGGAACCATACCCGGCCAACAAAGAAATAGACAAACTAGAAGGACCACCCAAATCACACCCTGACCTAACCAAATAGAGAAATAAAAAGGCTCTCTAAGGTCAGGGCGTAACAAATCCTACTTGGATGTTTCGATGCATCACAACAAATTCCAGTGGATAAGGGGCAACTTAAGATTGCATTCTTCAATAGTCAATGTAATAAATGCCTCCTGAGTTTAGTAAAAGCGTCGTACCCCATCAGAGCCCAAACGAAGCATGTTTTGCTCCATCTTTGTAAAACAAATTAAATATATATAAAATAAAATTAAACACTGTATAGCCTCAAAACAAGGTTAAAACTATCTCATGGATGGTCAGTCTTTGCATCCATAGCTTTGTCAATTAATTTGAGATGTTACATTTCTTCAGCCCCATCTTTTAGCTATTTACCAAAACAGAGGCGGGGTACAGATTTCCCCTTTAAAGACATTGTGTGTTTGAGGTACACATGTTCTCCATAGATCAACAGATCTTCAAAAGGCCCGAAGAAGCATTTTACCTATCAATTTGATATAATAATCCTATATTCTGTGCATCCCAAACAATGTCTTAAGAAGGGAGATCTTACTAAAATTAGTTGGACTGTTTGTAAGGCGTTCTAGACATATATTCATAATAAAATGTCATATTTTGTATTTGTCAATGGCTATACGTTTCTCTAAGTTTCTTGAAAACAGCCAAAAGAAAAATCATATTTGTTAGAATGTTAAGATTTTTTTTGTTTTAAACTAGCTACAACATTTCAGGCATTACAACATACACATATTTAGCAGAACGGACATGTTTCGCTGTCATGTAAGGGCAGTGGTACAGAACAATGTATAGAGCTGACATAATAATTTCATCTGCAACATTGTAGCCACCTGAACGTGACCCTTATTGCGCAACTGAAGAGTTCGGCATTCATTGGCGAACTAAAAACAAGCTGTACATTGCGCATGTGTCATCCACGAATTGAACAACTATCTGAGAAATACAGTACCTGCTCCTTTCTCTTCTGCCAGCGACCGCAAGGGCTTTCTTCCAAGATTTCACTCTCATCCTCGCTCTCTTCCTCTTTCCCCCGACACCCCGAAATATTCTCCTCGGACATGGTCATTTCAATCCAGTCAATCCCCCCCCCCCCCCCCCCTTTTTTTTAAAGGAACGCGCGTTTATAAACTCAATTCCTATGTTTAGCCTACCAAGAATAATCCGATTTACATAGGTTGCAAGTAGTAGAAACTGTTACGAATTCAACGGTTTAACCTGCAGTCCGTGTCGTCCTTTCAAACCATATCCAACAATCAAATGACTTGTCAAAACAAGCGCATTCCCCAAGAAGGAGCCAATAGGGGATCTTCCAGGAGGTGCTGCAACACGCACAGCCACCGCTGGTCTGTGCTTGACGTAAAAGCGGGTGGTATGCCACACTATACAGTCATTCCATAGTGGCCTCTGCGGCTTTTTGTAAAACAAAAAAAAAAGAAGATAAATGGGAAGATCTCAATCGTTCCTTCTCGTGTCCTCTCCCCTCGTATCCTTCTCAAAACCCATTGGATGACAAAGTCAGAGGTCCCGCCGCTCTGACTTTCTCCTCCAATGGATTTTGAGAAGGATACGAGGAGAGAGGACGCGAGGAGTGTACAATTGAAATGGTACCATTATTTCCTTTCCGTCGGACTAGTTTCTGTGATCTTTGGCCACTTCCTGAGTTTTTTCTAATGTAAATACTACCGTAAAAGCTGAAACGAAAACGCACGCCGATTGTGGGAGGACGTCTTTTTTTCTTTTTTTTTACCCACCTCCTACCTAGCATATCTACCTCTTATGCAGTTCCCTCTTTTTGATTTTATATTGTATTTCATAGCCTACGTATGTTTAATAGGCTATTGTACTGATTAGCAATTTCCTTTGGGTTGTACAGGAGAGATTACATTCCATAATGTGTTGCAAAAAATAAAATATTTAACCTTTATTTAACTAGGCAAGTCAGTTAAGAACTTGCCTAGTTCATTGAGACAGCCCATGACAAAGGCCTAGGATGACCGCCCGGCTCAGGAAGTACGAGGTGAAGACCCTCCTGTCTCTAACCAGGTTCTTTGGCTTCAGCGCAGAGACCTTCTCCCTGGCCGAATGCGTATTTTGTCAATCCCCCTGGTTCTTTAGGATCCCAAAACCATAAACACAGGCCGGGGGCAGACAGTCACAGATGAACCGCTTTAATCTTATTTTTCTTTTCTCTTGAACCGGTTACAGGTAAATAACAACAAATCCCCAAAAAAACAGGGTTGTTCTGGAATTGCGTGACATTTGCGTCCCTTGCTATTGTAACCACGAAAAACATGTTAAAATTAAATAGTTATTGAACTGTTTATCAATGATAAAACATAATGCAAGTCATTTATAATGGAAAACTTTGTTTAAAGCACTTAGGGTAAGCAAATTGGCTTACTTAGCAATGCGTAGAGTTGAAGTGTTATATTTTTGGGATTTAGACATATCTAATTTGTTTGAATGCTAGAAAGTGAACAAAAAATATTTAATCTATTGTATAAATCAATAAAAACAAAGGCTAATTAAATACCTTTTTTTTTTACTAATATGTGTGTCCCTCAGTTTTGTCATTGGTGTTACCGCCTTGAAAATCACTCATTGATGATATACAAGGACCTTGAGGATTCTCTCCAGCGGCAAACAGCCATAGGGTCCTCACATTTATGACTTACTAAAAGGGTGTGATTGGCTAATAATATTCCTTAATATAGGTGTGTCTAAATCCAGTGTCACTTGGTGTTACTCTATTTAAATGAAGGGAAATAACATTGTAAACAAAATGATTAATCATATCACTTTAGTAAATTAAGGAATGATGTCCTTAGATTTGAGCATTTGTGGCCTCCATTTTTAGAAAATCCTAATTTACCCACCAAAAAATGTCTCATTGTTGGTTTTTTTAACCATCAGTGGTGTTACTTCTCCTCGCATTTTAGAATACAAAATATTTCGAAGTCAAGTATGTGCACAAAAATAAATCATGCAGTCGCTGTTTTCAAAGTGTTTGTCTTTTTATTTCATAGCTGGTAGCTAACGCTAATCACATAAAGAACTATTAATCCTATCATGACAAGCAGCAACACTGTCTGGATGGGAAGCTGAGCGCACATTTTTAGAAGCGCTGCACACAGGCATACAAGTTGGTCTAATTTTCTGAACGTCTACTAAAGTGAGACTTTGTCCTTGTGTTTCTTGACTATTTCCTTTGTTTTGTTCACAAGCTAGGTGGTTTTTCAATGTTTGAGGCTTCTAGTCAGAAATATCAAAATATATTTATAAATCAAATCAAAGTTTATTGGTCACGTGCGCCGAATACAACAGGTGTAGTAGACCTTACAGTGAAATACTTACTTACAGGCTCTAACCAATAGTGCAAAAAAGGTATTAGGTGAACAATAGGTAGGTAAAGAAATAAAACAACAGTAAAAAGACAGGCTACATACAGACACCGGTTAGTCAGGCTGATTGAGGTAGCATGTACATATGTTAAAGTGACTATGCATATAGTATAACTAATCCAAGATAATTAATCTGTGTTGTTACATAGTTGTCTTTGCTGTCCTTGTATCCAAGATAATTGTGTAGTTTAGAGAAATTTTGAGAAATTGTCGAGGTTACCTAGCCAGTTAGAGGTTACCTAGCCAGCTACACTTTCAAACAAAGTCAACAACGCAGCCACTGCTAGCCAGCCTACTTCACCAGCCAGCAGTACTATATCATTTTAGTCAATAAGATTATATATATATATTTTTTTTTATTATTATTTTATTTTATTTTATTTTTTGCAACGTAAGCTTAACTTTCTGAACATTCGAGACGTGTAGTCCACTTGTCATTCTAATCTCCTTTGCATTAGCGTAGCCTCTTCTGTAGCCTGTCAACTATGTGTCTGTCTATCCCTCTTCTCTCCTCTCTGCACAGACCATACAAACGCTTCACACCGCGTGGCCGCCGCTACTCTAACCTGGTGGTCCCAGCGCGCACGACCCACGTGGAGTTCCAGGTCTCCGGCAGCCTCTGGAACTGCCGATCTGCGGCCAACAAGGCAGAGTTCATCTCAGCCTATGCGTCCCTCCAGTCCCTCGACTTCTTGGCACTGACGGAAACATGGATTACCACTGATAACACTGCTACTCCTACTGCTCTCTCCTCGTCTGCCCACGTGTTCTCGCACACCCCGAGAGCTTCTGGTCAGCGGGGTGGTGGCACTGGGATCCTCATCTCTCCCCTGACCCATCTGTCTATCGCCTCCTTTGAATTCCATGCTGTCACAGTTACCAGCCCTTTCAAGCTTAACATCCTTATCATTTATCGCCCTCCAGGTTCCCTTGGAGAGTTCATCAATGAGCTTGACGCCCTGATAAGTTCCCTTCCTGAGGATGGCTCACCTCTCACAGTTCTGGGTGACTTTAACCTCCCCACGTCTACCTTTGACTCATTCCTCTCTGCCTCCTTCTTTCCACTCCTCTCCTCTTTTGACCTCACCCTCTCACCTTCCCCCCCTACTCACAAGGCAGGCAATACGCTTGACCTCATCTTTACTAGATGCTGTTCTTCCACTAATCTCATTGCAACTCCCCTCCAAGTCTCCGACCACTACCTTGTATCCTTTTCCCTCTCGCTCTCATCCAACACTTCCCACACTGCCCCTACTCGGATGGTATCGCGCCGTCCCAACCTTCGCTCTCTCTCCCCCGCTACTCTCTCCTCTTCCATCCTATCATCTCTTCCCTCTGCTCAAACCTTCTCCAACCTATCTCCTGATTCTGCCTCCTCAACCCTCCTCTCCTCCCTTTCTGCATCCTTTGACTCTCTATGTCCCCTATCCTCCAGGCCGGCTTGGTCCTCCCCTCCTGCTCCGTGGCTCGACGACTCACTGCGAGCTCACAGATCAGGGCTCCGGGCAGCCGAGCGGAAATGGAGGAAAACTCGCCTCCCTGCGGACCTGGCATCCTTTCACTCCCTCCTCTCTACATTCTCCTCTTCTGTCTCTGCTGCTAAAGCCACTTTCTACCACTCTAAATTCCAAGCATCTGCCTCTAACCCTAGGAAGCTCTTTGCCACCTTCTCCTCCCTCCTGAATCCTCCTCCCCCTCCTCCCCCCTCCTCCCTCTCTGCGGATGACTTCGTCAACCATTTTGAAAAGAAGGTCGACGACATCCGATCCTCGTTTGCTAAGTCAAACGACATCGCTGGTTCTGCTCACACTGCCCTACCCTGTGCTTTGACCTCTTTCTCCCCTCTCTCTCCAGATGAAATCTCGCGTCTTGTGACGGCCGGCCGCCCAACAACCTGCCCGCTTGACCCTATCCCCTCCTCTCTTCTCCAGACCATTTCCGGAGACCTTCTCCCTTACCTCACCTCGCTCATCAACTCATCCTTGACCGCTGGCTACGTCCCTTCCGTCTTCAAGAGAGCGAGAGTTGCACCCCTTCTGAAAAAACCTACACTCGATCCCTCCGATGTCAACAACTACAGACCAGTATCCCTTCTTTCTTTTCTCTCCAAAACTCTTGAACGGGCCATCCTTGGCCAGCTCTCCTGCTATCTCTCTCAGAATGACCTTCTTGATCCAAATCAGTCCGGTTTCAAGACTAGTCATTCAACTGAGACTGCTCTTCTCTGTGTCACGGAGGCGCTCCGCACTGCTAAAGCTAACTCTCTCTCCTCTGCTCTCATCCTTCTAGACCTATCGGCTGCCTTTGATACTGTGAACCATCAGATCCTCCTCTCCACCCTCTCCGAGCTGGGCATCTCCGGCGCGGCCCACGCTTGGATTGCGTCCTACCTGACAGGTCGCTCCTACCAGGTGGCGTGGCGAGAATCTGTCTCCGCACCACGCGCTCTCACCACTGGTGTCCCCCAGGGCTCTGTTCTAGGCCCTCTCCTATTCTCGCTATACACCAAGTCACTTGGCTCTGTCATATCCTCACATGGTCTCTCCTATCATTGCTATGCAGACGACACGCAATTAATCTTCTCCTTTCCCCCCTCTGATAACCAGGTGGCGAATCGCATCTCTGCATGTCTGGCAGACATATCAGTGTGGATGACGGATCACCACCTCAAGCTGAACCTCGGCAAGACGGAGCTGCTCTTCCTCCCGGGGAAGGACTGCCCGTTCCATGATCTCGCCATCACGGTTGACAACTCCATTGTGTCCTCCTCCCAGAGTGCTAAGAACCTTGGCGTGATCCTGGACAACACCCTGTCGTTCTCAACTCACATCAAGGCGGTGACCCGTTCCTGTAGGTTCATGCTCTACAACATTCGCAGAGTACGACCCTGCCTCACACAGGAAGCGGCGCAGGTCCTAATCCAGGCACTTGTCATCTCCCGTCTGGATTACTGCAACTCGCTGTTGGCTGGGCTCCCTGCCTGTGCTATTACAACTCATCCAGAACGCCGCAGCCCGTCTGGTGTTCAACCTTCCCAAGTTCTCTCACGTCACCCCGCTCCTCCGCTCTCTCCACTGGCTTCCAGTTGAAGCTCGCATCCGCTACAAGACCATGGTGCTTGCCTACGGAGCTGTGAGGGGAACGGCACCTCCGTACCTTCAGGCTCTGATCAGGCCCTACACCCAAACAAGGGCACTGCGTTCATCCACCTCTGGCCTGCTCGCCTCAGCCCAGTCAAAACTGTTCGCTGCTCTGGCACCCCAATGGTGGAACAAACTCCCTCACGACGCCAGGTCAGCGGAGTCAATCACCACCTTCCGGAGACACCTGAAACCCCACCTCTTTAAGGAATACCTAGGATAGGATAAAGTAATCCTTCTACCCCCCCCTCCCCCTTAAAAGAGTTAGATGCACTATTGTAAAGTGGTTGTTCCACTGGATATCATAAGGTGAATGCACCAATTTGTAAGTCGCTCTGGATAAGAGCGTCTGCTAAATGACTTAAATGTAAATGTAAATGTTGTTTACAGTGGGAGGAAATGAAGCATAGTGGGCAAAGCCAAGAACAAGCTAGCAAGATCCTATTAGCACGTTGTTGCATGTATTTGCATATTTCCGTTAGGGAACGCCTCCTCTGTGAAGTACACGTGTGCAAAACTCAATTCGACCTTGCACTCCTTCTAAATAATGCATTTTTTTTTACTTTCGCAAAGTGTCAAGTCTATACAACTTTGTGCACAGAAAATGTAGGAGTTTACCACCCCCAGTCTCAGGGATTGTTAACTCTGGAAATTCCATTGGCCTGTACTGAGTTAGGTAAATCAGCTTTTCTTACAGCTTATTTGTGGAACAGTCTTCAAAATGTTCTTACTTTTTTATGTTTTGTTGCCTCTAGGGAAATGATGAAACCTGATTGTGGACCTTATTACTGATGAATGTGTTTGTTTTTTATGACCGCGTTTTTCTTTCTGCTTTTATGTATATTTTGATGTGTGTATTTACTGTAATTTCTGTCATTCAGGAATCATCTGTAAAAGAGACCTTCGTCTCAGTATTACTCCCTGATAAAATCAAAATTAAATAAAATAAATTTTCCTAAACCTGCTACGACAAAAGCTTCTAGCCATGACCCATATTTTCTCTAATCTGTGATATTTTGGTTAAAAGACTCAAGTCATTTTTTTCTGGAAAAAACATATTGGCTGGTAAAATATCTTACTGTGGCCACAGTGGGTGGTGGACAAAGAAGTTAGTTTCAAGCCCTGCTACTCCTACTGGGGGTGATAATAACTAATGTTAGCATAATGGTAAAAATTATATATAGTTATTTAACCTTTATTTATCCAGGCAAGTCAGTTAAGAACAAATTATTTTTTACAATGATGGCCTACCAAAAGGCCTCCCATGCGGGAAAGGGATGAAAAAGAAGAAGATATATATAGAACAAAACACACATCACGACAAGAGAGACACCACATAAAGAGAGACCTAAGACAACACCATAGCATGGCAGGGCTACCATATTCGTTTATTTAGAATGGGAAGATGTACCCAAATACATTAAGATAAAAACAAATATAGGAAAATAAAGTTTTTTTTTTTTTTTTTTTAAGTAAATTTTTTCCCAAAATGCCATGCCCAAATCCCACTGTAATTCAAGAATGATCCAACACAGAGACATTGACAGGCCCGCTCAAACCAAATGTACGCTACAGCCCATGGTTGTAGTAATGGACCGTTCGTCGTCTCTGCGGTGGCATCACGGGGTTACGACCAGGTAGTCATTGCTTTGGCGGTGTCGTCTCGGCAGGCCATGTCTGAAAAAGGAAAGTGGTAAAAATACTTTAAAGTAGGATATCTGTACTTTACTATTTATATTTTTGACAAGTTTTACTCCACTACATTCCTAAAGAAAATATACTACATGACCAAAGGTATGTGGACACCGGCTCGTCGAACATCTCATTCCAAAATCATGGGCATTAATATGGAGTTGGTCCCCCCTTTGCTGCTATAACAGCCTCCACTCTTATGGGAAGGCTTCTCACTAGATGTTGGAACATTGCTGCAGGGACTTGCTTCTATTCAGCCATAAGAGCATTAGTAAAGTCAGGCACTGATGTTGGGCGATTAAGCCTGGCTTGCAGTCGGTGTTCCAATTCATCCCAAAGGTGTTCAATGGAGTTGAGGTCAGGGCTCTGTGCAGGCCAGTCAAGTTCTTCCACACCAATTATCTCGTCAAACCATTTCTGTTATGGGACAAGTTTTGCGCACGGGGGCCTTGTCATGCTGAAACAGGAAAGGGCCTTCCCCAAACTGTTGCCACAAAGTTGGAAGCGCAGAATAGTCTAGAATGTCATTGTATGCTGTAGTATTAAGATTTCCCTTCACTTGAACTAAGGGGCCTAGCACGAACCATGGAAAACAGTCCAAGACCATTAATCCTCCTCCACCAAACTTTACAGTTGGCAATATGCATTCAGGCAGGTAGCATTCTCCTGGCATCCGCCAAACCCAGATTCGTCCATCGGACTGCCAGATGGTTCAAAGAATTGGACCCTTTTTTCAATTTTCGCCTAAAAATGACATACCCAAATCTAACTGCCTGTAGCTCAGGACCTGAAGCAAGGATATGCATATTCTTGATACCATTTGAAAGGAAACACTTTGATGTTTGTGGAAATGTGAAATTATTGTAGGAGAATATAACACATTAGATCTGGTAAAACATAATACAAATACAAATACAGGCGTTTTTTTTTTTTTGTATCATCTTTGAAATGTAAGAGAAAGGCCATAATGTGCTGTATCAAGACTGCCCAAATGTGCCTAGTTGGTTTATGAACACATTATAAAGTTCATAATTGTGCACTCTCCTCAAACAAAAGCATGGTATTCTTTCACTATAATAGCTACTGTAAATTGGACAGTGCAGTTAGATTAACAATAATTTAAGCTTTCTGCCCATATCAGATGTCTATGTCCTGGTATTTTTTTTTTTTTTTTTTTTTTACTTACTTTGTTACCTCATGCTAATCATATTGGGGCAGAAATTTGACAAACTGACTTGTTGGAAAATAGGGCATCCTATGATGGTGCAACGTTGAAAGTCACTGAGCTCTTCAGTAAGGCCATTCTAATGCCAATATTTGTCTATGTAGATTGCATGGCTGTGTGCTCGATTCTATGCACCTGTCAGCAACGGGTGTGGCTGAAATAGCCGAATACACTCATTTGAAGTGGTGTCCAAATATATATATATATATATATATATATATATAAAGGTATATATATATATATATATATATATATATATATATATATATATATATATATATAGTGTATGTACTTTTTACTCTTATACATTTTCCCTGACACCAAAAAGTACTCGTTACATTTCATTTGCTTGGGCAGGACGGAATTATGGCTCAATTCATGCAATTATCAATTGTCATCACTACTGCCACTGAAAACTGTGTTTGTAAATTATGTCTAAGTGTTGGAGTGCCGTCTGGTTTGCTTAATATAAGGAATTTGATGTATAGCATTTATTTTGAAACTTTTACTCAAGTATGACAACTGGGTCCTTTTTTCCCACCATTGTACTTAAGTATATTTAAAACCAGATACTCAATTAGTATTTTACTGGGTGACTTTTACTTGAGTCATTTTCTGTTAAGGTATTTTTTATAATTTTTTATTTCACCTTTATTTAACCAGGTAGGCCAGTTGAGAACAAGTTCTCATTTACAACTGCGTCCTGGCCAAGATAAAGCAAAGCAGTGCGACAAAAACAACAACACAGAGTTACACATGGGATAAACAAATGTACAGTCAATAACACAATAGAAAATCTGTATACAGTGTGTGCAAATTAAGTAAGGAGGTAAGGCAATAAATAGGCCATAGTGGCGAAGTAATTACAATTTAGCAATTAACACTGGAGTGATAGATGTGCAGATGAGGATGTGCAAGTATAAATACTGGTTTAAATACTGGTGTGCAAAAGAGCAGAAAAAAAACAATTGTATCTTCACTTTTACTTAAGTATGACAAATGAGTACTGGAAATGGAGAAAAAAGCTTAATCAGTAACGTAATCAAAGGAAACCCATAGTATACACTCAAACAGATCAGATGGACATCAATCTCCCCTTTTAGGCAGACTAGAGAGCGGAGGATCACCGTTGTCATTCAGCGAGCAGGTTCATTCCGTTCGTGTCAGACACTATATTTATAAACTGAACGAAAAATATAAACACACATTTTTTTTTGGGGGGGGGGGGGGGGGGTGTTAATTCTTACTTTATGGTAAAATTTCCTATAACAGACATGATCTTCTGGAAATGGGGGATGTTTTGGATCACCTCTGGGAATAACATTTACGACTACACTGACTTTGTCACTGGGCTCATCAGGAAGTAAATAGAGGATAGGATGTTGTTTCTACAGTGACGATTAGAACATACCCAAACACCAAAAATGTTTTGATAAGATGGCAGCAGTCTCGCAAAACTGAAAGCGTGAACCACTCCATTTAACCACAGTAAGGTGACTGGGAACATGGATGAGTACAAACAGACCAGCTATGACCTCTGTAAGTTAATCAAAAGAGGCAAAAAGACAGGGACAAAGTGGAGTCGCAATTCAATGGCATAGACACAAGGTACTCCCAGACAAGCTAAACACCTTCTACACCCGCTTCTAAGAAATCAACACAGAGCCGCCGCCGTGAACCCTTCTGCTCACGAGGCCTGCGGGCTCCCGATCTCTTCAGCCGAGGACAGTAGGACTTTCAACGTGTGTTAACCCTCGCAAGGCTACTGGCCCGGACGGCATCCGAAGCTGTGTCTTCAGAGTATGCGCAGACCAGCTGGCTGGAGTGTTTACTGACATATTCAACCTCTCCCTCTCTGTTGTCCCCACCTGCTTAAAGATGTCCACCATTGTTCCTGTAACTGAACTAAATGCCTATCGCTCTGTAGCACTCCGCTCTGTCATCATGAAGTGTTTTGAGAGTCTAGTCAAGGGCCATATAACCTCCACCTTACCCGACATCCACTACAATTTACATACCGCCTCAACAGACCACAAACAACACAGTCTCCGTAGCACTGTACACTACCCTATCCCACCTCGACAAGAGGAATACCTACAGTGAGCTCCAAAAGTATTGGGGCAGTGATACATTTTTTAAATCCTCTGTATACCACCCCTACCTTGTCACAACACAACTGATTGGCTAAAACGCATTAAGAAATTCCACAAATTAACTTTTAACAACGCACACCTGTTAATTGAAATGCATTCCAGGTGACTACCTCATGAAGCTGGTTGAGAGAATGTCAAGAGTGTGCAAAGCTGTCTTCAAGACAAAGGGTAGCTACTTTGAAAAATCTAAAATATATTTAGATTTGTTTAACACTTTTTTGGTTACTACATGATCCATATGTGTTATTTCATAGTTTTGATGTCTTCACTAATATCCAACAATATATAAAATAGTACAAATAAAGAAAAACCCTGGAATGAGTAGATGTGTCCAAACTTTTGACTGGTACTGTACAGTATGTTACACCGTGGCTGCCATGGCATTTCTCTTTAAAAAAAATAGGTGGGGCAGAGAGGGGTGTGTGTTGAGAAAGCACTGCAGCATGCAGCTGAGTCACGTGAGTGAGAGGACAGAGCAGAACCAACACATGTAGTGACATATTTTTTTTTTTACCACAGATATAACAGACGTTTCACCTGACGTATAAATGTGAAGCATCCGCGTGGCGTTTTTCCTCACTACCAAATATGGGAGAAGAAGGATTTTGGCCGACATTCAACATATGTTCTCATCGATTAAACATTTTTTATCTCAATACAGTTTTCTGTTCCCAAAACTAGAATCTGTTATGAACAGAAGTAGACTAAGTTTTGTAGACTTTACCCTTTCCAAAATGTTCTTCTTATTTTTTGTAATTGCGTTGTTTAGAAGATGCGCAAAGGCGAATTGAGTTATTGCAAACGCACACTTCAGAGTAGTCGTTCCCTAACGGAAATATGCAGATGATGCTAGAATACGCTAATGCTTGGCTCTGCCCACGTCCTTGGTTGTTCTGCCCACTATGACAAATTTATACCCAGTTATAAAGATCTTTGTTTTTACCAGTTGAAGGTAAGCTATCTAGATTGTCATAATGGCGACAAATTTCCCCCCCAACCCCTTTTCTATAAAACATGAACACGCTAAGAACTGATGCGCATAAATAAATAACTGCAGCAAAACACTGGAAAAAAAGAGCGCATAGTAGATAGAGCGCATTAGATACATTAACTCGGAGGAGTTTAAAATCGATTCTAATCTAATGTCGACTTTGCTTATGGAAAACGGTATCAAGCTACTGTAAGTGTTTTTTTATACGCATGTTCAGTTCTTGGGTCTTGGGCTGCACGAGTGGAATTTTGATATGGAAGTTATGGAACTCCCTAGAGTGTTTCTGTTATGGGGAAAATGACTCGATGAAACTGACATTAAATGTAGAGAATGAAACATTTGCATCTGTTGGCCAGTAAGTAGCCTATTCATTTCCATACCATTGTAGGTTACTGTAGGCTACTATTTGATACAATAAATAGGTTGACACGACTATTTCACTGGAGTCATTGCAAATCACTTGTGTAGCCTACCTGGAGCTGGCAAACGGATTTAATAAATAGCCTAGAACTTCAATGTATTGCTGGAGCCGTGTGTTATTTAAGCAATAAGGTCCGAGGAGGTGTGGTATATGGCCAATATACCATGGTTAAGGGCTGTTCTTAAGCGCGACGCAACACAGAGTGCCTGGACACAGCCCTTAGCCGTGGTATATTGGCAATATACCACAAACCCCCAAGGTGCCTTATTGCTATTATAAACTGGTTACCAACTTAATTAGAGCAGTAATAATGATGGTCTGATATACCATGGCTGTCAGCCAATTAGAATTCAGGGCTTGAACCACCCAGGTTATAATATGCAATTATTAATGGCCATGTTTAGTTAATTAAATTGGAAATGATCAAAGCTCTATTGCAGTTGCTGATCAGTTGTTAGAACGCATTAGATTGACAGTAACAGTAGTCAGATTAGGCTACAGGTAAAATACATTATATAAACAATAAACACTGGCTGTTGTTGACAAGTATATAGACAGTACATATTGTAAACATTTAATTCTGTGTCTGGTGTGTTAATTTGAACTAAGCAAGCTGCTAAATTGTTCGGTACACATGTTGCCTAGGCTACTGTAGACTATCTGAAATGAGATGTAGGCCCATCAAGGGCTATAGGCTACCTGCATCTACAGTTGAAGTCGGAAGTTTACATACACCTTAGCCAAATACATTTAAACTCAGTTTTTCCACAATTCCTGACATTTAATCAGAGTAAAAATTCCCTGTCTTAGGTCAGTTATACCACTTTATTTTAAGAATGTGAAAATGTCAGAATAATAGTAGAGAGAATTATTTATTTCAGCTTTTATTTCTTTCATTACATTCCCAGTGGGTCAGAAGTTTACATACACTCAATTCGTATTTGGTAGCATTGCCTTTACATTGTTTAACTTGGGTCAAACGTTTCAGGTAGCCTTCCACAAGCTTCCCACAATAAGTTAGGTGAATTTTGGCACATTCCTCCTGACAGAGCTGGTGTAACTGATTCAGGTTTTGTAGGCCTCCTTACTCGCACATGCTTTTTCAGTTCTGCCCACACATTTTCTACAGGATTGAGGTCAGGGCTTTGTGATGGCCACTCCAATACCTTGACTTTGTTGTCCTTAAGCCATTTTGCCACAACTTTGGAAGTATGCTTGGGGTCATTGTCCATTTGGAAGATCCATTTGCGACCAAGCTTTAACTTCCTGACTGATGTCTTGAGATGTTGCCTCAATATATCCACATCATTTTCCTCCCTCATGTGTTATCTATTTTGTGAAGTGCACCAGTCCCTCCTGCAGCAAAGCACCCCCAAAACATGATGCTGCCACCCCCGTGCTTCACGAATGGGATGGTGTTCTTCGGCTTGCAAGCCTCCCCCTTTTTCCTCCAAACATAACGATGGTCTGTAACGGCAGCCTTCCCTCTCTTCACGAGAAGAGAGAGTGTAGCAGGGATCGGACCAACACGCAGCGTAGCCAGTGCTCAACATGTTTAATACGAACGAAAACGTGAACACTTACAAAACTACAAAATAACAAATGTGGCAAAACCGATACAGTCCTTTCTGGTGCAGACAAAACACAAAGACAGGAAACAACCACCCACAAATCCCCAACACAAAACAAGCCACCTATATATGATTCTCAATCAGGGACAACGATTGACAGCTGCCTCTTGATTGAGAACCATATTAGGCCGAACACAGAAACAGACAAACTAGACACACAACATAGAATGCCCACCCAGCTCACGTCCTGACCAACACTAAAACAAGCAAAACACATAAGAACTATGGTCAGGACGTGACATGGTCATTATGGCCAAAAAGTACGATCTTTGTCCCCATGTGCAGTTGCAAACCGTAGTCTGGCTTTTTTATTGTGATAAGGTGCGTCTAGGTGATAGGTGTAGGAGTCAGGCGCAGGAGAGCAGGGATGTCTGAGAAGCGTGTTTTAATAAGACAGTCCACCAACACTGGAATGGCACAATCGAAAAGGACGACGCCCTCGTAACAGAGAACCCGTGCAAACGCACGGAGGAACAAACACAGTTCCGACACTCATACACTTACGTAACCGTGAAAACAAATAACGGTAAATCCAACCGAGCACATCACAACGAAAGACTAATCCCGCACAAACCTAGGCAGGCAACAGGGTACATATATATACACACAGAAATAAACGCAAATGAAAACCAGGTGTGAAAATAACCAAAGACAAAACAAACAGAAAAGGAAAAAGGGATCGGTAGACCGGCGACGCCGACCGCCGCCCGAACAGGGAGAGGAGCCACCTTCGGTAGAAGTCGTGACATTTATTCTGGTTTTGGAACAGTGGCTTCTTCCTTGCTGAGCGGCCTTTCAGGTTATGTCGATATAGGACTCATTTTACTGTGGATATAGAAACTTTTGTTTCCTCCAGCATCTTCACAAGGTCCTTTGCTGTTGTTCTGGGATTGATTTGCACTTTTTGCACCAAAGTACGTTCATCTCTAGGAGACAGAACGTGTCTCCTTCCTGAGCGGTATGACGGCTGCGTGGTACCATGGTGTTTATATTTGCCTACTATTGTTTGTACAGATGAACGTGGTACGAACCAGACTTGTGGAGGTCTACAATTTTTTTTCTGAGGTCTTGGCTGATGTCTTTTGATGTTCCCATGATGTCAAGCAAAGAGGCACTGAGTTTGAAGGTAGGCCTTGAAATACATCCACAGGTACACCTCCAATTGACTCAAATTATGTCAATTAGCCTATCAGAAGCTTCTAAAGCCATGACATAATTTTATGGAATTTTCCATAACAGTCAACTTAGTGTATCTAAAGTTCTGACCCACTGGAATTGTGAATTATAAGTGAAATAATCTGTCTGTAAACAATTGTTGGAAAAATTACTTGTGTCATGCACAATGTAATTGTCCTACCCGACTTGCCAAAACTATAGTTTGTTAACAAGAAATGTGTGGAGTGGTTGAAAAACAAGTTTTAATGACTCCAACCTAAGTGTATGTAAACTTCCGACTTCAACTGTATCTTTCTAAGCAAACCATGTCAAAATTGAATTACAATCATAAACCCAGATTTTAGTCTGTAGTTTATGCCTATTGAAATGCCAAGTTAATCTTGTAAATGGGCCATTTATAACTGTTTATAGTGTAATGACCTGGCTAGATCATAAAGGAACAATTGTACAGACAGAGGATTGAGTTTACGAATTCACGGTTTATTAACCCAACTCCACGCAGGCTACTGTTTGGGCGTAGTCCACGCCAAATACATTTAGGATGCCCATACAAAACAACCGTGACCCTCTCTTGTGAAGACCAGACGTAAGAGAGAGAACAATGGCTAAACATGCCCTTAAACTTGCGATGGCGACCCCCGCTCCACCAACCACCAGAACATTCCAGGCATTCCCGTGGTTGACAGATAGCAGGTTGACTGGCATGTCGGATCCCGCGAACACTGGGTACAGGTAAGTACAACAAAACCAACGAACAGCATAACACATAACACACAGCTGTCTGTGCGGGTCTGGCACATTATAAGGGCACAATTGCTAGAAATAACCCAACATTCTTTTTTTTGAAGTTGGACAAAGTGTTTCTTGCTCAGAGATTTCGAGATCCTCTGTCCCACTTTCATCACTTAAACTCTCCTGTCGGTTTTATTTATAGGTTATGCTCACGCACAAAAGGGATTTATTTATAATTATAAACCGGGTTTGAGCCCTGAATTGGCTGAAAGCCGTGGACTGTCAGATTGTATCCCAGGGTTATGACAAAACATTTATTTTTAGTGTTCTAATTACGTTGGTAACCAGTTTATAATAGGAATAAGTCACCCCAGGAGGTTTGCCTAATATGGCCAATAAACCACAGCTGTATCCAGGCAGTCCGCATTACGCCATGCTTAAGAACAGCCCTTAGCTGTGGTATGTATATTGGCCATATACCATGCCCCCCTTGTGCCTTATTGCTTAATCATAGCAGTCAAAACAAGTTAAATCGACATCCATTGATGGAAAGTTTATCTGGCGAGTTTGATAAGGGCAAATGACCTTTTCTCTTGCGACATATTGAACATTTGTTACGTCATGTCATAGTTCGCAATGATTATAATTTTTTATGAAAACCTAATTTTACTTCTAACGTCTTTACGAGTTACGTCGATATTCCTTCTTAATTAGCTCGATAGCGTAATGGAAAAAGGGTTTATTGTATAAATGTGGCAACTCCTCTCTTGCTGTGGGGGGAACAAAAATGTGAGCTGGTTTTCAGGCTTTTTGTCAGGTTGAGTGGTCATTGGACTATAATTTACTTGTTAGACCTGGCAACCCTGCTATCGGAACCCTGTGATGACAATTTCTCCATTCTTAAAACCATGGACTGACATGTGCATGTGGTGTCAGTGTGGTATTGGTTTTGATATTTACAGTGCATTCAAAGTATTCAGACCCCTTGACTTTTTCCACATTTACATTTACTTACACTACCGTTCAAAAGTTTGGGGTCACTTATAAATGTCCTTGTTTTTGAAAGAAGAGCAAATGTTTTGTCCATTAAATTAACATCAAATTGATCAGAAATACAGTGTAGACATTGTTAATGTTGTAAATGACTATTGTAGCTGGAATATCTACATAGGTGTACAGAGGCCCATTATCAGCAATCATCACTCCTGTGTTCCAATGGCACATTGTGTTAGCTAATCTTTGTTGATCATTTTAAAAGGCTAATTGATCATTATAAAACCCTTTTGTAATTATGTTAGCACAGCTGAAAACTATTGTTCTGATTAAAGAAGCAATAAACTGGCCTAATTTAGACTAGTTGAGTATCTGGAGCATCAGCATTTGTGGGTTCGATTACAGGCTCAAAATGGCCAGAAACAAAGAACTTTCTTCTGAAACTCGTCAGTCTATTCTTGTTCTGAGAAATGAAGGCTATTCCATGCGAGAAATTGCCAAGAAACTGAAGATCTCGTACAACGCTGTGTACTACTCCCTTCACATTACAGCGCAAACTGGCTCTAGCCAGAATAGAAAGAATGGGAGGCACCGGTGCACAACTGACCAAGAGGACAAGTGTAATAAAGTGTCTAGTTTGAGAAACAGACACCTCACAAGTCCTCAACTGGCAGCTTCATTAAATAGTACCCGCAAAACACCAGTCTCAATGTCAACAGTGAAGAGGCGACTCCGGGATGCTGGCCTTCTAGCATAAACAGAAACAAAACTAATGTATAAAGGCATGCTCCATATATCTCTAACCTCTCCTTAAACCCCAAAGGCAAGGGACCTATTAAGGTATTATTATTATTAAGGATACGTTTTCTGATATCCTTGATATGCCCTTAAATTGAAAAATAAAAGGGCACTGACCAATATTTTAAATTAAGGTATGTTTAATGGGTCCCTTTTTGCCTTTTAAAATTAAGGGACATTTAAGAGGCCAATTGTTTAATTTAAGGCTGATTTAATTCACATTCAGGGGTCTTGGCAGTCCTGTTTCGTTGTGAGTCATTGGGGTATGTTGTGGTGGACTGTCATTACAATTGCGTCACAGGAACCTGGCAAAATTACGTTTGTAGTGTAGCTAGCCACTGAATGGCTCTCAATTCACTACCAGCATGCAGTTAAAGATAGAACCACTTTTGGAGATAATGTCACGTTCTGACCATAGTTCTTTTGTATTTTCTTTGTTTTAGTGTGGTCAGGGCGTGAGTTGGGTGGGTAATCTATGTTTTCTATTTCTGTGTTGGTTTTCTGTGTTTGGCCTGATATGGTTCTCAATCAGAGGCAGCTGTCAGTCGTTGTCCCTGATTGGGAACCATATTTAGGTAGCCTGTTTTCTGTTGGGTTTTGTGGGTGGTTGTTTTCAGTCTTTGTGTGTCTGCACCAGATAGAACTGTTTCGGTTTTCACTTTGTTGTTTTTGTATTTTGAGTTGTTCACTTCCATTAAATAAGATGAATAATTACCACGCTGCGCATTGGTCCTCTGATCCTTCAAACTTCTCCTCCTCAGACGAGGAGGAAGACGACAGCCGTTACAGATAACTAGTGCTCTCAAACTGATGTCGACAGCAGATTGGTGAAAATAAGTTACATGAACTGAATAACATAGGATGGTATCATAGGATCCGTCAACAGACTGGGATGCATTGTGCCTAACAACATCAAAATAGCCTTTCCAGACTCTGAAGTGGGAGGAGACATACTTGCGAACACTAGAAAAAGTTTTAGTTAAATTTTTGGGATCTCCTGTCTCCAAATGCGCATCAGCCAATTACAATCGTCGACAAAGTTGCACGTGACAGAATGCTACATTGTAGCTTGTCTCATCAGATAACCTGGCACGTTAGCTGACAGTGAATATTTCCTGTAACAAATTCCGCATCAACCTATCAAAAATCTTAGACTTTATATCCACCAACCAATGGCGATTTTCTTTTTAATAGGTCCATTTGACCACCAGAGGGATATTTTAAACCTCCGAATTCAAGGTTTACTTTCGTTCCACTAGGTGGATAATGCTTCCTTGACTAGACTACAAGCTACTAATGTTAGACAAAATTCAAAAGGCACATTTTCACATATATGACAAGCCCTCTTTTTGTAGTGCTATGATCGTACAGTTATATGCGGTAATATTGTGATCATTTGACTGCAATCGCAGACTCTCAAAATCCTGGAGGAACTGATGGAAGACTAATGTAATAAGTTATGAGCATAACAAGTTTTTCAAAAGTAGGCGTGAATTAATACAAATTTTTTTTTGCTAAACTAGAAATGTATAACGCGAGTCCCTTTTAACGTGAGTCGCGCTTTGAGAAAACAGTGTTATTGGTGTGATAGCCATGGAAGCATCAACAGAATCAGTTAGTTGTTATACTATTAACTGAACTAGTAACTAGCAACCAGGCAGAGAAGAACAAACACAATGAATCAATACAATACAATGCTCCGTGCTCATTGGTTATTATTATTATTATAACTTATTGGCCCTCGTAGTTCCATCAGGAAACTCCTCCTCTTGAGTTTTAAACACTTCCTGTTTCCTGACACTATATCCTCTATATTCTCCAGCAGCTCTGTGACCTGATAACCATCAACCCCCTGTTCTCATTGATGAAGACATGACACCTGTTTCCAACATTTCTAAACTAAGCCGCTGGAGGGCCCTTCCATTCTTTCTCGACGTGTTGCTCAATGGTTGTGTCTCCCGGACAAGTCCCCATAGGTGAACAGCACTATAGCGTGACTCGCCTGTGTTGCAATACTGCTCTTCCTAACTCCTCACTGTAGGAAGCATCCAGCCGTATGACCAGGAGGAGAGTGTGGGGTCCTGGAGGACAGAGGAACACTGCACACAATCTCCTGTTTAACCAGCTCAGCAATGTCCTCCTCTACAGTGTTATTCACCCGGCACCCTGAAGTGTCGATCAGTGAACTCCTTGTTTCGTTTCTTTCTTACTTAGTAGTATTTGTATTAGGGATCCCCATTAGTCCAAACATATTAAAGCACTTACATTACATATAAAACAAAAATATAACAGTACATCATTTAACATTATTACACCACTACATATCTACAACACAACATGTTCAATACCACCATACAACAATATCACAATGAATGCATGTGTCTGTACCTTTGTGTGTGTCTCTTCAGTCCCTGTTGTTCCATAAAGTGTATTTTTACCAGTAATTTAAAAAAATCTGATTCTACTGCTTGCATCAGTTACCTGATGTGGAATAGAGTTCCATGTTGTCATGGCTTCCTTGTCTCAGCCTCCAGTATTTATGCTGCAGTAGTTTATGTGTCGGAGGGCTAGGGTCAGTCTGTTATATCTGGAGTACTTCTCCTGTCTTATCCGGTGTCCTGTGTGAATTTAAGTATGCTCTCTCTAATTCTTTCTTTCTCTCTCTCGGAGGACCTGAGCCCTAGGACCATGCCTCAGGACTACCTAGCATGATGACTCCTTGCTGTCCCCAGTCCACCTGGCCGTGCTGCTGCTCCAGTTTCAACTGTTCTGCCTGCGGCTATGGAACCCTGACCTGTTCACCAGACGTGCTCTCTAGAGCACGTCCAGTTTCAACTCTCTAGAGACAGCAGGAGCGGTAGAGATACTCTGAATGATAGGCTATGAAAAGCCAACTGACATTTACTCCTGAGATGCTGACCTGTTGCACCCTCAACAACTACTGTGATTATTATTATACTTTGACCATGCTGGTCATTTATGAACATTTTGAACATCTTGGCCATGTTCTGTTCGTTTTTCCTAGCCACCGTGCTTCTACACCTGCATTGCTTGCTGTTTGGGGTTTTAGGCTGGGTTTCTGTACAGCACTTTGAGATATCAGCTGATGTAAGAAGGGCTATATAAATAAATTTGATTTGTAGTCATAGTAGTTCTTCCTAACTCAAACTATTGTCTACCCAGGATGGTGTTTCCTTCTTTTCCCAGACCATATATGTCCCAGCAGCACAATCCTCAGAGTCATCGCTGGCAGAGAGAGAAGGTTTATCCATTTCTAAATCGGAATCTATGCATCAACATTGTTTTGAGCACGTGGACTGAGGAATGTTCTGGCGCCAATGCGGGCACCCTCACGCTTACAAGGAGTGTGTTCTCATACTCCGTGATGAAGTAATTTAAGCATGTTAACTCTGGCAAAGCTGTGGCATCCTAAACTGCATGTTCAGACCAGCTGAATAAGTGAGAAAGTTAGACACACAAATATCATACCCCCCCCCCCAAAAAAAATGCTAAGCTCGAGTTACTGTAATGGTGAGAGGTTAGCACGTCTTGGGGGTATGATATTTGTGCTTCTGTAACTTTCTCACTCATCATTATTCATGATTCATTCAGGATTATCCGTAATCAGGGTAGCATCCACATTAATGTCGAAGTGTTTAGAAACAATATTTTATCCTTATTTTTAATAAAAGTGACTCCAAAATGACAATATATTATTTACTATTCATTTGTATTGGGCACAAAATAATCTGAAACGCAAGCAAAACTAACAGCAAATGCATCCAACAAATGTGTAGAGTCACAAGCTTGATGTAGTCATTGCTTGCTATGAATGTGGACATCAAATACAGTATATGGATTTGTTGTGCTCTTCTGTATGTGCCATCTTTTGTGTTTTTCAGGCAAGCCTGGGGAAAGGACTGGGGGAAAAATGCACTTAAAGACTCAAGGCAGAGGCATCAGAAAGAGGCCCAAGAAGACTTGGACGAAAGATCAGAGGCCAGTGAGGGTTTTTCAGAACTCACTCAATCCGGTAAATTGGTGACGGTCCACTTTGAGCTGCTTACCTGACACTGACGGGGGTTACAATTGTCTCCACTCCCCTCCTCTTTGACCCTAACTATTTGATGTGTAAAGGTCAAAGCAATGTAGTGAAAACTAAGCCACTGCAAAGCTTAAACTTATTCACACCCTTCAGATCTGCAAATATTTATAGTTGAGTTCTGGAGTAGGGAAATTAGCTGTTAAAAGTTCTACTTGGCGACAAGACGTTGCATGCACAAAGTAAAAATATTGGGTACATTTCCGCCACAACTAAGATTGTTGAAGTGCAAGGATAAACGTTTCTGCTGTTTTGGTCCCGCATCTCCCACATTGTAGCAGCTGTGAAAATGCGCAGAAAATCCCGTGTGTAAAAAAAAGTCTGTCCTGCTCCCCTCCTCTCTACCTAAATTTCCCTCACAGTCCCATCAGTTTCCCTTGAGTCCTGTTTGTTTGGCTGTTTAGCCTACTTGAGTTATCCCTCACCCATTCCAAACTAATCAGAGCGCTTGGAAAGGCACATCTGGACACTGTGTGTCATAGCGTTATCGTTGTCCGAAGAAAGAACACAAATTTTTCTGAGGACTGTTATTATTGTTATTAATGGGGAGGCAGGTAGCCTAGTGGTTAGAGCGTTGGACCGATAACCGAAAGGTTGCAAGATCGAATCCCCAAGCTGACAAGGTAAAAATCTGTTGTTCTGCCCCTGAACAAGGCAGATAATCCACTGTTCCTAGGCCGTCATTGAAAATAAGAATTTGTTCTTAACTGACTTGCCTAGTTAAATAAAAGGTCAAATTAAATAATTGTGGACAGTAACAAGAATAACTGAAAGGGGTGCATCCATCGAAATGTAAGTTGCAGGGGGGGGTTTATTGGATTTCTTTTTACATGTTGTGTAATAATGGATAATTACCACAGATTACTTAGTAACTTTGATACGTTTGCAGCCATATGTTGTATTGTACAGCTATTACTATTCTTTAATGTTGGAGTTGCCAATACTGCTTGGCATATTCTGCCCTCCCAAGCAAAAAGGCAGTAACTGCTCATTTGGTCGAAAATGAGTTAATGTCCTTTTTGTTACAATAAATGCATGCTTAATCATGTGGACAAGTATCCTGCCTCTAATGTATTGTGTTCTGGAGAAAATGTGGGTCATGTTAGCAGTAACTGCATAAAGTTACTGTGAAACCGAGGTAAATGGCAGTAACTGAACTTACTGCGTTTTAGCTTGGTTTCAACCTGCCCTTTGTCACGATCGTTATGAGACGAATGAGTGGACCAAGGCGCAGCGTAGAAAAAAGACATCTTCTTTTAATGAAGAAAAAAACAAACACTTATTAAATGAACAAAACAAACGTGAAGCTAAAACGAACTAAGTGCACACATGCAACATAGAACATAGACAATTACCCACAATCACCTAAAGCCTATGGCTGCCTTAAATATGGCTCCCAATCAGAGACAACAATAAACAGCTGTCTCTGATTGAGAACCAAACCAGGCAACCATAGACTTTCCTAAACACAACCCCATACACTATACACAACCCCCTAAACAATACACACACCCTAAACTAGACAAAACACACTAACATCCCCCATGTCACACCCTGACCTAACTAAACTAATAAAGAAAATCAATATAACAGGCCAGGGTGTGACAGTACCCCCCCCCCCCAAAGGTGCGGACTCCGGCCGCAAAACCTGACACAGAAGTGGAGGGTCCGGGTGGGCCTTCCTATGGCGGCGGCTCGGGTGCGGGACGTGGACCCCCCTCCACCATAGTCACTACCCGCTTTGGTGGCGCCTCTGGAACGGCGAGTCTCGGACTGAATACCATCCCAGAGGGCGCCACTGGACGGAGGGGCAGCTCCGGACTGAGGGGCAGCTCCGGACTGAGGGGCGGATCCTGGCTGGCTGGCTCTGGCGGATCCTGGCTGGCTGGCTCTGGCGGATCCTGGCTGGCGGGCGGCTCTGGCGGATCCTGGCTGGCGGGCGGCTCTGGCGGATCCTGGCTGGCGGGCGGCTCTGGCGGATCCTGTCTGGCGGAAGGCTCTGGCTGCTCCTGTCTGGCGGAAGGCTCTGGCTGCTCCTGTCTGGCGGAAGGCTCTGGCTGCTCCTGTCTGGCGGACGGCTCTAGCGGCTCCTGTCTGGCGGACGGCTCTAGCGGCTCCTGTCTGGCGGACGGCTCTAGCGGCTCCTGTCTGGCAGATGGCTCTGAAGGCTCATGACAGACGGGCGGCTTTGAAGGCTCAGTACAGACGGGCGGCTTTGAAGGCTCAGTACCGACGGGCAGTTCATGCGGCGCTTGGCAGACGGACAGTTCAGACGGCGTTGGGCAGACGGGCAGTTCAGGCGCCGTTGGGCAGACGGGCAGTTCAGACGGCGTTGGGCAGACGGGCAGTTCAGGCGCCGCTGGGCAGACGGGCAGTTCAGGCGCCGCTGGGCAGACGGCAGACTCTGGCCGGCTGAGACGCACTGTAGGCCTGGTGCGTGGTGCCGGAACTGGAGGTACCGGGCTAAGGACACGCACCTTCAGGCTAGTGCGGGGAGCAGCAACAGGACGCACAGGACTCTGGAGACGCACAGGAGGATTGGTGCGTGGTGCCGGCACTGGTGGTAATGGGCTGGAGACACGCACCACAGGGCTAGTGTGTGGAGGAGGAACAGGGCTCTGGAGACGCACAGGAAGCCTGGTGCGTGGTGTAAGCACTGGTGGTACTGGGCTGGGGCCACGCACCACAGGGCTAGTGCGTGGAGAAGGAACATGACACACCGGGTTGTGAAGGTGTACTAGAGACCTGGTGTGTATAGCCGGCATCAAATCTTCCGGAACTTTAACACAAGTTTCAGGCTGAGTACGAGGAACTGACACAGGTGGCATCGGACAGCTAACACGCTCCTCAGGGAGAATGCCATGCATACTCTGCCAAACCAACAGCTCTCTCTCTTCACTCTCCTCCAATTTCGTCAACAACTCCTCGAATGTCTCATAATCTCCCCTTCGTTCACTCTCCTCCAATCTGTCCAATAACTCCTCGACAATCTCAGACTCACCCCTCAACTTCGCCGACTGCTCCAAGTGCCCCCCCCCAAGAATTTTTTTGGCCTGTTTCTCGGGCTTCCTACCGTGTCGCCGTGCTGCCTCCATCTCTGCCTTGGGGCGGTGATATTCCCCTGGCTGTGCCCAGGGTCCTCTCCCGTCTAGGATTTCCTCCCACGTCCAGGAGTCTTGACATCGCTGCCGCTGCTTTTTACCACGCTGCTTGGTCCTGGTTTGGTGGGTAATTCTGTCTATGTTGAACGTTAGTAGCTTGTGTGTGCACTTTCGTTTATAGCTTCACGGTCGTTTATTGTTTTGTTAGTTTTGTAAGAGTGTTTCGTGTTACGTCTTCGTCTAATAAAAGGAAGATGTATGTCTCTCACGCTGCGCCTTGGTCCGCTTATTATGACGATCGTGACACCCTTGGCTGCAGTTACAGTTTTACCTTGGTTTCATATCATTTTATTCTGATAGTGATGTAATCGAACCTGTATGACACTGACTGACAGCTACACACACATACATTGCTAATCTAGGGATACAACATCATGGCACAGCATTCCCGGGGGAAAATGATGGTTGAACTTGCTCTGAAACGCCAACATCCAGACACTAGCTAGCTAAGTAGATCTGAGATCAAAATTAGCTAGCTATCAAGCTAAGCTAGCTATATTAGCTAGCGAGCATAGACTATAACAATGCTACCTGCTCTCATAAGAAGAGATCTGCAATTGATACTAACTTCAATCTATTAGCCATATAATTAATTATATTCTGAAATTTCATCTGATGGTTTCTTTGAATCAGTACACCATACACACTATTTCTAGCCAGTGACAGCGACCTAGCTAAAACTGACGCGCACCTACCGAAACGTCAAAACCTACCTAGCTAGCATTAGCATGAAGCAATAGATTTGTGCTACATACTCCCATAAGAGACAATCAGCAGTTTATACTAGGCTCAATCTATTATACCTAGAAATAATATAATCCCTATAGTTGTATTCTGACATTCCATGGGTCATTTGAATCCGTAACGTTACACCACACACACGATGTCTAGCCAGCTGACGGTCAGTTGGACCTGCACCCCATACTGAATTGTCAAAAGCCACGCACACTTGTTTTGACATGCCAAACGTGTGCTCAATGTGTCGGCTTCAGTGCCATCATTACATGAATGCAGAAAAGACAGTTTTGCATGACTTCCACCAATCCCTGTGGTCTAGATGAGTAGTATCTATGCGGATCAAAGTTGCCATGTGAGGGTGTATTAGGACAGCACAACCACGTCAATACTAGGTTTTATTCCTGTCGATGTGCATCCATGCAATTTTTTTGTATTTTTAAATAAAGATGAAAATTTAAAGAACCTTTTTGGGAGCAGGTAGATAGATGAACTGAGTTGACAGTGAAAATGATTAAGATCATGTTTTCACAAGATAAAATCAACATTGATTATATCCTATATTATAAAATAACTGAAAAGGATTATGATCATATGTTTGCATACCAGAAAATGTCAGTATTAATTATTATCATCCATGACAGAATAGAATCATTAGGATGCATGTCCTTGACTATTTGCTCTATTAATTTCAGTTGAGTTTGAGGGCCACATTCCAACAAAGATTCCTGATCTACCCCCTTTAACTGAAGTCACAGTGTCAACACTATTTGAAGAAATAGAAAACCAGTGGGTGGTCTCTGACTCCTTAGACATCAGTCTATCAGATGAGAAATCAATTGCGAAATGATGATGATGATGAAGATTATCATCCAGCTTCAGAGTTGAATGTTCCAGCACAAGTGGCAGCTGAGCCCGTGGACACAACTCCAGACAACTTATCAAACAAGAAATCCAAGATTCCACCAATGGGTAGGCCATGTGGTTCCAGATGCAATGTACTCAGAATATTTCAGAGGGTAGGCAAAAAGAAATATGGGGAAAGTATTGGGAGAAGAAGTATAAGGAGAAGAGGACATGGATCTTCCACATGGTGGCACAGCAATCTAAGAAAAATATCACTGTTGGCGCTGACAGTCGACGCAGCAGGTCGTTTCTGTACCATCTTCCAAACCAGAGTGGTTCTGCACAACAGGTGTGCAAAGTGTTTTTTCTGACAACATTGGGCTACCACCCCAAAAACGACAGGCTGATTGTCACGATGATGGGCAAGTCAATCACCACCAAACTGATTCCACCAAGAGGGGAAAGAAAGCTTCAGTGAGCAAATTGAACATGAATCCAATCCTGCAACACATTGAGTCAGCCACTATAGACGAGAGCATGCCCCACATCGCCTCTACCTCCCTACGGACTGTAACGTTCTTCGTCGGGCGAAAGAGAGGAGGACCAAGATGCAGCGTAGTGAGTATTCATTTTAATAAGAATACTTAAACAAAGAACGAAAACAATAAACCGACAAACGAACGAAGACGAAACAGTCCCGTATGGCGACATACACAACAACACAGGAAACAGGAACAATCACCCACAACCCACAATGACAAAACAGGCTACCTAAATATGGCTCCAATCAGAGACAACGACTGACACCTGTCTCTGATTGAGAACCATATCAGGCCAAACACATAGAAATAGACAAACTAGACATACAACATAGAATGCCCACTCATATCACACCCTGACCAAACAAAATATACAAAGCAAACTATGGTCAGGGCGTGACAGTGACGTCAATATTCGGTTCATGCATAGTGACTACAAGGAGAAGAACAAAGATGCCAACTGCGGTTACGAAACCTATCGCAAGGCAGTAAAGGGAAGGAACATCAGCGTTGTGAAGCTTGGAGAGAAGGAGTGAGAGCTCTGTTTGGTGCAGGGTCATCATCTGAAGATGGAGCACAGGGAGAATGAGGCCTTGGAAACCGAAGCCTGCCAAGACAACAGCCAATGCAGCACCTGAATTCACCATCCCCAACCCCGACTGCATGCAATGTAGAAAATATGAGGAACATAAGAAGTCTGCAGGGCAGAGCAGAAGCCATTACCAGGCCGATGCACAGAAAGTTTGCCCAGAGGCCTGGCCTGTTTGGAGCGTTGATATGCAAAAAAGTCATCATGTTCCCTCGCATGCCAGGTGTGAAAACAGCATTGTTCACAAGATGAATCGTTGCCTATCACGAGACATTCGCCACCATTGGAAAGAAGTCTCAAAAGAAGAAGAAAACACAATCTCAGTGGTATGGCATGAAGGAACAGCTGGTCGGAAGGCAGAGGAGATTACTTCATTTTACGTAACAGCACTGGAGAGGGGAAGACAAACAAAGGATGCAGCTTCAACTCTGTTACACTGTCAGTAATTACACTGCTCTTGTATTAATAGCATAACTGAGAAGTATAGTAAACTAACAAATGAAAATGGCAGATACTGCTCTTTGCTTTGGTATTACCCTGCAATTTATAACATATCATGCCAAGGAAGAAGGCAGTAACTGCCGTTTAAGGGTCAAAGGTCATGTCCGAGGTCATGGTCAACATGAATAAAAAAATGTACTCATAGTAAGGCAACAGATCATTAAATCTCCAATGATCTCCCTATAATTCATTTGGCTTTACAATTAAAAAACTTTGAAGCCATTTTTCTCAGTTCCACTCTATGAGTAGTTACAGCCTTTTTGCTTGGGAGGGCAGTATTGTTGTATAGTATGTAGTGCCCGTGCCCGTTGCCATCGGTGTCATTGTTTATTGGTAAACATAGTTTTCATATGAGCATGATACTGTAGTGTTTTCTATAGTGGCCTTTGTTAAAGTGGTGGTTGAGCTGCCATGGGCGAGCTCCTAGAACCCTCCCGGACGTGTAATTTATGAACCTGTGTCGCTGGGGCAGATCAGCACCGAAGGGCGTGAGAGAGAAGGTGCCATAAATCTTTATTTTGACAGTCTATCAGTAATTGGTTTAAATTCATTTTCAATTTAAGGGCTTTATTGGCATGGGAAACATATGAAATAGATAATAAACAAAATTGAAATAAAAACAATAAAAAGTTAACAGTAAAACATTACACTTACAAAAGTTCCAGAATAATATTATGTTTCTCTCTCTTACAAGAGGTTAATCTTTAGGTTAATATTTATACTGCTAAGTTTATAGCCCTGTTTATAGCTGTGTTATAATAGTGTAATTATGCTTATTCATTCCTCTATATTGCATATGTAACAGGGTTGGTTATGTTTCCACTTGCCTCTAAAGAAATGTGTATTTAATGTTCAAGCATTCTTATTGGTTAGTTCAACTCTGATGACAATAAGGTGTGTTGTGATTGGCCCCGCTTGCAGATAGGGGGAGATCGCGAACGTCAGGTCTTCCCAGTAGGAAAATGTGATGCAAGGGGTAGGTCACATTCTGAATACTATTTTCTATTTTACAATGTGTACAAGTTTGCTGTACGTTACTGATTTATACATGTGTGGGTATATGGTACCTGTTAGGGATTGAGGGGCTTTCTGGGATGTGCTTTGGCATATGATTGCTGTAAATAAGTGTGTTAGTTAGCACACACAAATGTCATGGTCACATAAGCCACTGCTAACACAGTTGTCTTCATGCTACGGATTTTGCCATCGACAGCCATCAATACCGTTAAGCCCTGCACAACTAACGTGCTGTTTCCCATTTAACAACAGGTATTTACACATGTTATATTTTGTATTGTATTTTGTTCGCCCAGTAGGAAAATGTGATGCAAGGGATTTTGCCATCGACAGCCATCAATACCGTTAAGCCCTACACAACTAACGTGCTGTTTCCCATTTAACAACAGAACTAAATGATGCTCAACTGGGACCACTGGCCGAAGTGATTTATTTTGAGAAAACACAACGCATGGAGAGTACATATACATCTGTTACACATAATTATGACACTTTACTGATGCTGTTATGCATGTTTTTGCCTTATAGAACCACAATTAATTCTAAGTACTATTCAACCACAATTCACTCCCAGTCAAGATTCATGGTATGATCAAAAGTGTCTTAATGTGTGTTGGTGAGGAGGAAAATGAAATAAAACCCTGAAAAGAGAAGCATCAGCATTGTTATTGGACATCCTGTGGAGGGTCAGAAACCAAATCACAGTCGGCATAATTGTACTAGCGTGTGAGGGCATTCACAGCCGACCGCTCAGACGGGTGAGGGCATTCACAGCCGACCTCTCAGACGGGTGAGGGCATTCACAGCCGACCGCTCAGACGGGTGAGGGCATTCACAGCCGACCTCTCAGACGGGTGAGGGCATTCACAGCCGACCTCTCAGACGGGTGAGGGCATTCACAGCCGACCGCTCAGACGGGTGAGGGCATTCACAGCCGACCGCTCAGACGGGTGAGGGCATTCACAGCCGACCGCTCAGATGGGTGAGGGCATTCACAGCCGACCTCTCAGACGGGTGAGGGCATTCACAGCCGACCGCTCAGACGGGTGAGGGCATTCACAGCCGACCGCTCAGACGGGTGAGGGCATTGACAGCCGACCGCTCAGACGGGTGAGGGCATTCACAGCCGACCGCTCAGACGGGTGAGGGCATTCACAGCCGACCGCTCAGACGGGTGAGGGCATTCACAGCCGACCTCTCAGACGGGTGAGGGCATTCACAGCCGACCACTCATACGGGTGAGGGCATACCAGCCAACCGTTTTTATAGTTTGACTGTGTGTGAGCAACTTCCATTCATTTCTACTCATTCCTTGAAACTGCAATGATGGTTGTAGGGTGAGTGCAGGTAGAAGTGCATTTCATGGCTTACAAAAGTGTCTGATAAAATGTGTTGACGGTGCCGAATAAAAATGTAAACAAGTACTGTACTGTTGACAGTCTCTCTCTAGTCAAGGTAGCAGAAACAAGCGCACCTACTGCCAACAGTGCAGTAAGTGCGTTTTTTTTTATATTAAAGTTTGGCCATCTAATTGGAATGCCTTGGAGATCAATAAGTCGATCGCGATTGACCGTTTGGTGACCACTGAATTAGAATAATATTAGATGTAGATTTGTTTTTAATCTTCTGTATGTGCCCTATCTTTTTTGTTTTTCAGGCAGGCACCAGAAAGGACAGAAAAACCACAAAGCGGCCCATGAAGACTCGGATGCGGGATCTGAAGCCAGCGAGGGTTGTTCAGAACTCACTCGCAAGAAACCACCTTGTCTGGTACCGGTTAAAAGGGAATTTCACCCTGGAGGAATCTGGGCTTGTTTTCATCATGTCTGAGGCATTTCTAGGACAGTGAGATGTGTTTCACACATAATTGCCAAGGAAGAAGGCAGGTCAGGGCTTCGCGCGCTGAACGATACACCCTGTCATGACGTTGCCCTCTTTGGGTACAGCAAGCCCCATCCCCCTCTCTCTGTCTCCTACACACAGGCTGCTGTGGTCAGAGAGAGGTTGTAAATTCCTGGAGGAGATTATCTCCTCATGGCCACAGTATAGAGACAGAGTGAATTTTCATAGAGAGAACAAAGGGATTTCTTCCACCTCACAGAACTTGAGGTACGAACAACATGTTCTGGAGAAGGTATAAAAGATCGGTGAGGAATCCAGCTACGAACTGATCCGTTTGGTACAATTTTGTGAAACTCATGGCAGACAATACGACCACATTACCATAACGCTGTTTATATAATAGCCTCAGATATGAGGTTTACATCTAATTGTTGTATAAGATGAATGAGTAAAGATGATACTGTTTGTAAAATTGTGTAATGCGATTTTGGACTGTTTAATGAAGGAAACTCCAATTCCCTTTTGAGTGTAACTAAATCAGAGGACCGCCCATGAGCCCAGTTAGGGTCGGGCATCCTAGGACAGGCCCTTTTCTGCAACTCCCGAATAAAACCCCCACTTTGAGAATTTCTCAACAGACCATGTTTCCCTCAATTACGAGAGGACAAAGGTTGCAGACCAGACTGCTGAATATTTTAACCATCCCATGTGGTTAAACTCTTAAGACTATCGATACCGTCAGAATAAGAACAAGTCTTTGATATTAATTACTAGTCTGCAGCTAGGAATTCGGTATCATTGAACGCGAAGACCGACAACCGCCGAAACATCTATCCATAATGACATGAATGAATGTCACTCTGAACTATCCATTCTAACCACGACAGAGGGCGGACAAACTCTCCAACAGAAACAAACTTTTCAACAGAGATCCCGATGACATGCTGAGCGTAAATATATATATTGATTGCAATTGTTCCCGAATGAGTGAGCGTTCATGTGCAAAGGATTAGCATTTCAATTGTTATAATTATCAACTGTGTGTTGTCTTATCTCAGTCGACCACCACTTCCCTTTTGTACACCAAGCCGCCATGCCGGTTTAGCCCACTAGGGCACATTCCCCTAATCATTTATTGTAACCATATTTACATTGTTTGTTTGTGTGTGCACTTCTGTGATTGTTTAGTTAGTTAATAAATAAATGATTGAAGACAATTGATGTATGGATGACTCATAGTGAAGACTGGGTTCGTGCAGATAACCAACATTTTACGACGTTTGGAATGAGACTAACGTGAGGTAAAATAAATAATTCATTAATTCATAAGACTATTGATCAGATATGAAAATATCTGAAATGTTATATATTAGGAAAATTATAACTTTGTAATCTGAATATTTTCCTTGGTGCCCCGACTTCCTAGTTAATTACAGTTACATGATTAATCAGTTTAATCGCGTAAAACTAATTAAGGAGAATGAAACTAAAAGTCTTAATTTAATGATAGTAAAGACACAACAACCCTATGACGGTGTACTGATGGGAAAGGGCGAGATACAAAAATAAATATAGTCCTGCTTTGTGGCATTTCGAAGGCTCTATGTTATACTGTTATAGGTTTGTGTGGGTGTAGATATCGTTGTACTTCGATAGAGCTCGATAGAGCCATTGGACGTCTTTCAGCGATGTTCCTATCGGCGGATTCATTGCTAAATATACAAGCAGACATGTTTTCCAGTCTCTGAAAGACTATGACTTGTGTTGGGCGGTGCTTCGTGCGTTGGGCGGTGCTTCGTGCACTGGCCCGTCTCTCCCCCAAGGTGGGTTATTTATTTTATTTCATGGAAGCGGACACTAACAACAATCCTTTGCAATGGCTTCCTCTCATCAACACAAATTCGATGATGGAGCATCTATTAGCTACATGGAGACATTCAACCATACATGTTTCAACTGGAATATAGCATCGAGGATTCGATTTAGCTAACGTTTAGAAGCTCAAACTACAGACGATGTCAGCACCAAGAAGGCAGATGACAAATACGACTAGCTAAGTAAGTTATTTTTCCTGGAAGCCACCTAACTAGCTAGCTAACTTTAGTTTAGTCTACTTAAACCCATATTGTGTATTGCTGGCTAACATACATGTTATAGTGGAAGGGAAAACTTTTATTTTATTTTTCTGTTTACTAACTTAGTTAGCTACCTAGCTAACTAAACAACTAGCTGTAGTCATATCTATGACAAAAACGAGAATAGATTTGTTTGTATCTTGATTGTAAAACCTCTTCTCTTTTAAGTCGTAGATATGGCAAGCTACTAAACAGAAAGGTACAACGTTACAACCAGTCACCTAAAGCTAGGTTTACTAGCAAACGTTAGCACATGACTAGAGTTGGCTAGCTAGTGCTTCAAGCCATTCCTATCCAATCCAGTGCCATTCACGGGTGCAAAAGTTCTGTATACTGCATAACATGAACCAAGACTAGATATCCTCAAATGTACATACAGTACTAGTGGATCGTTCTTATGTTGAAGAGCTATGTTATACGAGAAACATGGACAAAACATGTACCAGCATGTGTATATACTGTGACATGCTGAATTATTGGCACCCTAGCTTCATTGTTGATTATCAGCTTGATCTTACACTCAAAATATTGTGAATCTAACATTTAATTTAGTTAAAATTGTTTATTATAATTACTTTTATTCAAAAACATGCGTCACAATTATTGGCACCCCTGCATTTAGTACTTTGTGCACCCTCCCTTTGCCATGATAACAGCTCTGAGTCGTCTCCTATAATGTTTGATGAGGTGACCCTCCCTTTGCCAAGATAACAGCTCTGAGTCGGTACCTATAATGTTTGATGAGGTGACCCTCCCTTTGCCAAGATAACAGCTCTGAGTCGTCTCCTATAATGTTTGATGAGGTGACCCTCCCTTTGCCAAGATAACAGCTCTGAGTCGGTACCTATAATGTTTGATGAGGTGACCCTCCCTTTGCCAAGATAACAGCTCTGAGTCGGTACCTATAATGTTTGATGAGGTGGGAGTACAAGTAGGAAGGTATTTGAGACTATTCTTCCACACAGAAACTCTCCAGATCCTTCAGAGTCCTTGGTCCTCGCTTGTGGACTCTCCTCTTCTGTTCACCCCACAGGTTTTCCATGGGGTTTAGGTCAGGGGTCTGAGATGGCAATAGCAAAAGCTTGATTCTATGGTCAGTGAACCATTTGTGTGTGGATTTGGAGGTATAGTTTGTATCGTTGTCCTGCTGGAAGATCCAACGACGACCCAGTTTTTGCCTCCTGGCAGAAGCAGACAGGTTTTGGCCTAAAACCTCCTGCTGCTGGTGATTCTTTGATCCACCTCTACATATTTCTGGCCCTTCTTTGGACACTGTGTTAACAATCCTCCAGACGAGCTTCAATGCCATACAACTCTCCTTCCGTGGCCTCCAACTGCTCTTAAATGCTAGTAAAACTAGATGCATGCTTTTCAACCGATCGCTGGACAACTACAAATACCTAGGTGTCTGGTTAGACTGTAAACTCTCCTTCCAAACTCACATTAAAACCTCTTATGGCTGCAAGCCCGAGGTCGGTACACCTATGACAACATCCCCCACCCCCCCCACACTGATTAGCATCGCTAGCATAGCGTCACAATTAAATAGTAGCATCTAAATATCATTAAATCACAAGTCCAAGACACCAAATGAAAGATACAGATCTTGTGAATAAAGCCACCATTTCAGATTTTTAAAATGTTTTACAGGGAAGACAAAATATGTAAATCTATTAGCTAACCATGTTAGCAAAAGACACCATTTTTCTTTGTCCACCATTTTTTCTCAACACCAGTAGCTATCACCAATTCGGCTAAACTAAGATATTGATAGCCACTAACCAAGAAAAAACCTCATCAGATGACAGTCTGATAACATATTTATTGTATAGGATAGGTTTTGTTAGAAAAATGTGCATATTTCAGGTATAAATCATAGTTTACAATTGCACCCACCATCACAAATCGACTAGAATAAATACACAGAGCAACGTGTATTACCAATTTACTCATCATAAAACATTTCTTAAAAATACACAGCACATAGCAATGGAAAGACACAGATCTTGTGAATTCAGACAATATTTCAGATGTTCTAAGTGTTTTACAGCGAAAACACAATAAATCGTTATATTAGCATACCACATATGCAAACGTTACCCGACCATTGATTCAAGCCAAAGAGAGCGATATCGTTATCATCGCCAAAATATATTAATTTTTTCACTAACCTTCTCAGAATTCTTCCGATGACACTCCTGTAACATCATATTACAACATACATATAGAGTTTGTTCGAAAATGTGCATATTTAGCCACCAAAATCATGGTTAGACAATGACAAAAGTAGCCCAGCTGGTCAGAAAATGTCGTGCGCCATATTAGACAGTGATCTAGTCTTATACATAAATACTCATAAACGTGACTAAAAAATATAGGGTGGACAGCGATTGATAGACAATTTAATTCTTAATACAATCGCTGAATTACATTTTTTAAATTATCCTTACTTTTCAATACAGGTTGCGCCAAGCGAAGCTACATCTAACAAAATGGCGGCATAAGCGATTAACATTTTTCGACAGAAACACGATTTATCATAATAAATTGTTCTTACTTTGAGCTGTTCTTCCATCAGAATCTTGGGCAATGAATCCTTTCTTGGGTCTAATCGTCTTTTGGTCGAAAGCTGTCCTCTTGCCATGTGGAAATGCCCACTGCGTTCGGCATGAACTGGAAACGTGCCCAGAGGTTCAAAGTGTCTCAGAAAGCAATGCCTCAAAATCGCACTAAACGGATATAAATTGCTATAAAACGGTTTAAATTAACTACCTTATGATGTTTTTAACACCTATAACGAGCAAAAACATGACCGGAGAAATATTACTGGCTAAACTAAAGCTTGGAAAAAGAGCAGGTCCGTGTCCACCTTGCATCAGGCGCAGCTGGAAAAGGGACACTACCTACACGTTGTGCTGTTTTATAGAGGCTCTGATTGCGCAATCGACTCCATTCAAAGCGTCACCACGTAATGACATCCAGGGGAAGACGTAAGCAGTGTTTGTATCCTCATAGCATTCACAGGGACCTTTAAACTGACTCCAGATCAGGGGCCAAGATGTCTGAAATCTGACTCCATGTCAGGGAAAGTGCTGTAGAATGAGTTCTGTTCCACTCAGAGACAAAATTTCAACGGCTATAGAAACTAGAGTGTTTTCTATCCAATAATAACAATAATATGCATATTGTACGAGCAAGAATTGAGTACGAGGCCGTTTGAAATGGGCACCTATTATCTGGCTACTCAATACTGCCCCTGCAGCCATAAAAAGTTAAGCATCTCCAATCCAAAATGAAATCTAGAATCGGCCTCCTATTTCGCAACAAAGCATCCTTCACTCATGCTGCCAAACATACCCTCATAAAACTGACTATCCTACCGATCCTTGACTTCGGCGATGTCATTTACAAAATAGCCTCCAACACTCTACTCAGCAAACTGGATGTAGTCTATCACAGTGCCATCCGTTTTGTCACCAAAGCCCCATATAGTACCCACCACTGCGAACTGTATGCTCTCGTTGGCTGGCCCTCGCTTCATATTCGTCGCCAAACCCACAGGCTCCAGGTCATCTATAAGTCTTTGCTAGGTAAAGCCCCGCCTTATCTCAGCTCACTGGTCACCATAGCAACACACTCGTAGCACGCGCTCCAGCAGGTTTTTTTCACTGGTCATCCACAAAGCCAACTCCTCTTTTGGCCGCCTTTCCTTCCAGTTCTTTGCTGCCAATGACTGGAATGAATGGCAAAAATCACTGAAGCTGGAGACTCATATCTCCCTCACTAACTTTAAGCATCAGCTATCAGAGCAGCTTACAGATCACTGCATCTGTAAATAGCCCATATGTAAATAACACACCCAACTACCTCATCCCCCATATTGTTATTTATTTTTGCTTTTTTTGCACCCTAGTATTTCTACTTGCACATCAATAATTTATCACTCTAGTGTTAATGCCTTACCTCCCTAATCTTACTACATTTTGTGAGCGCTGCGTTAAAACCTTTTGTCAATAGGGGGTGCTATTTGCACTTTGTAATAATTTCGTTCCCAAATTAAACTGCCTCGTACTCAATTCTTGCTCGTACAATATGCATATTATTATTACTATTGGATAGAAAACACTCTCTAGTTTCTAAAACCGTTTGAATAATTTCTCTGAGTGAAACAGAACTCATTCTGCAGCACATTTCCTGTCAGGAAGTGAGATTTCTGAAATCGAGGTCCCTGTTCTGAGGTCAGTTTATAAGTCCCCATGTAAGCTATGGGGCTACATGCACTGCATACGCCTTCCTCTAGATGTCAGTAAGCGGTGAGAATTTGAATGGAGTGGATTGCACCATCTGGGGGACTATAAAAGCTCATGGAACGGAAGTACCGTTCTTTTCAACGGGGCGCCTGGCGCAAGAGGGACATCACAATGGCGTCCTGCAAAAGCTTTCGTTTTAGCAGTTCTATATCTCCGGTCATGTTTTTATTCGTTATAGGTGTTAAAGACATCATAAGGTAGTTAATTTAAACCGACTTATAGCAGTTTATTGCGATTTTCTGGGATTTCTTTGTGACGCGCTTTCACGAGTTGGACACCTCTCCAGTGGGTGGCTATCGTTAGCTGCTATTTCTACAGGAGAAGAGGACATCTTTCAACCAAAAGACGATTGTTCTGGAGAAAGGACACCTTGCCCAAGATTCTGATGGAAGCTCAGCAAATAGTAAGCAGTCTTTATGCTGTTAATTCGTATTTATGTTGACAAATGTCAAATAATAATTCCGCCATGAATTTCGGTGCGGTCTCGCTTTAGCGCACGCTGTATTGCGCAGTAACGTTAATTTTAAAAATCTAACACAGCGGTTGCATTAAGAACTAATGTATCTTTCATTTGCTGACCAACCTGTATTTTTTTAGTCAAGTTTATGATTACTTATCGATTAGAATAGGTGCCTCTCCAAGATGGCGCCGGACAGATTGCTTGAAGTTTTGGCCACTAATCACATTGTATAACCACGATTTGTGCCGCTAAATATGCACATTTTCGAACAAACCCTATATGCATTGTGTAATATGATGTTACAGGACTGTCATCTGATGAAGAATATCAAGGTTAGTCAAAAATTATATATCTTTTGCCTGTTTGTTACGATCGCTAACCTTTGCTGCTGGTAAATGGTGTTGTGTTTCTGGCTATTGTGGTAAGCTAATATAATGCTATATTGTGTTTTCGCTGTAAAACACTTAGAAAATCTGAAATATTGGCTGGATTCACAAGATCTGTGTCTTTCATTTGCTGTACGCTGTGTATTTTTAAGAAATGTTTTATGATGAGTAATTAGGTAATACACGATGGTCTCTGTAGTTATTCTAGTTGCTTTGGTGAGAGTTGTGATGGTGGCTGCAATGGTAAACTATGATTTATACCTGAAATATGCACATTTTTCTAACAAAACATATGCTATACAATAAATATGTTATCAGACTGTCATCTGATGAAGTTGTTTCTTGGTTAGTGGCTATTTATATCTTTATTTGGTCGAAATTGTGATAGCTACCTATGCAGGAAAAAAATGGTGGAGAAAAAAAAGTTGTGTCTTTTGCTATCGTGGTTAGCTAATAGATTTACATATTGTGTCTTCCCTGTAAAACATTTTAAAAATCAGAAATGATGGCTGGATTCACAAGATGTGTATCTTTCATCTGGTGTCTTGGACTTGTGATTTAATGATATTTAGATGCTAGTATTTACTTGTGACGCTATGCTAGGCTATGCTAGTCAGCTTTTTTACTGACGGGGGTGCTCCCGGATCCGGGTTTGGGAGGAACTAGAAGTTAATCGAATCCGGTATCATGATAAATAAAAAGCAAGGTCTGCTACCTTTCTTTAATTATGTTTAATTAACGCAAGCAATGAATGGCAAATGCAATTTTCGTATATACGGGTTCGCTGTATCACTGCGCAGGGTAAACCAGAGAACTCTCGAATGTGCGCAAAAAACAGTTATTATACTATGACAGCCATCCGTTGGCCTATCACAGTAGAGGCTGAGCGTGGTTTAAACTTTGCTCAGCCTATCGCTGGCACTCAGACTTGTCCCAGTCTCTTGGTGCGCTCCGTGTCCGCATCTGGTCGTTGGGTAGATTAGATCTGTCTTGTTCCGCTCCCCAGATGCTACACTCAAACAGTTCCTAATATGGTATTGTCCAGTGTCCTACCCTCCCTGGTTGGCCTGGAGATATGCACCCCTCCCCTCTCCAGATTGACCACAGCTTTATTAGCCTGTCACTCTATGTTGCTCAGTCTTTACACACATACACACACACACATCTGTATTGTTTGTGTGTGTGTAACAAAACAATATTCATCTTCAAACAATATGGTAGCGGGCTATAGTGCATAAACATAAATCCTAACAATTTGCACACACTGTATATAGATTTTTCTATTGTGTTTTTTCTATTGTGTTATTGACTGTACGTTTGTTTATTCCATGTGTAACTCTGTGTTGTTGTTTTTGCCGCACTGCTTTGCTTTATCTTGGCCAGGTCGCAGTTGTAAATGAGAACTTGTTCTCAACTGGCCTACCTGGTTAACTTCTTTGATATAGGGGGCAGCATTTTCACTTTTGGATGAATTTCATGCCCATAGTGATCTACCTCCTACTCTGTCCCAGATGCTAATATATGCATATTATTATTACTATTGGATATAAAACACTCTGAAGTTTCTAAAACTGTTTTAATGATGTCTGTGAGTATAACAGAACTCATATGTCAGGCAAAAACCAGAGAAAAATTCCAAACAGAAAGTGAGAATTCTGAGACTGGTCAATGTTCAACTCATCGCCGATTCAATTCCCTGTAAGTTATGGATCTGTTTGCACTTCCTACGCCTTCCACTAGATGTCAACAGTCTGTAGAACGTGGAATGAAGCCTCTGGTGTGATGTGGGGCCGGATGGGAGGGGAATGAGTCAGTGGTCTGGCAGAATGCCAGTTCCTGGTCACGCACTTTCCTCATGATATCGCCTTGCGTTCCATAACTTCTACAGACATGAAGGAATGCTCCGGTTGGAACGTTATTGGATATATATGATAACAACATCCTGAAGATTGATTCTCTACTTAGTTTGACCAGTTTATTCGACCTGTTATATAACTTTTTGAAGTTTTCGTCCGAGTTCGCCTGCATCTGCGCGAGCGTTTGGACATGTGCACTAAACATGCTAGCAAAAGTAGCTACTTAGACATAAGTAATGGACATTATCGAACAAAACAACGATTTATTGTGGAACTAGGATTCCTGGTAGTGCATTCTGATGAAGATGATCAAAGGTAAGGGAATATTTATGATGTAATTTAGTATTTTTGTTGACTCCAACATGGCGGAGAAATGTTGTTATTTTTGAGCGCCGTCTCAGATTATTGCATGGTTGTCATGCTCGTCGTCCTCCTCATCTGAGGAGGAGTAGTTGGAAGGATCGGAGGACCAATATGCAGCGTGGTAAGTGTTCATCTTGATATTTATTTAAAAAGAGAACACTGAACGAACTATACAAAAATAACAAACAACAAACGTGAAGCTATAGAATTATAGTGCTGACACAAAACACTACACATAGACAATCACCCACAATGACAAAACAGGCTACCTAAAATGGCTCCCAATCAGAGACAACGACAAACACCTGCCTCTGATTGAGAACCATATCAGGCCAAACACATAGAAATAGACAAACTAGACATACAACATAGAATGCCCACTCAGATCACACCCTGACCAAACAAAACATAGAAACATACGTGACAGTTCCCCCCCCCCCAAGGTGCGGACACCGGCCGCAAAACCTAAACCTATAGGGGAGGGTCTGGGTGGGCATCTGTCCGCGGTGGCGGCTCTGGCGCGGGACGTGGACCCCACTCCACCATAGTCGTTACCCGCTTCAGTGGCCTCTTACTAAAGGGCCCCACTGGACTGAGGAGCGCCTCTGGACTGAGGGGCAGCTCTGGACTGAGGGGCAGCTCCGGACTGAAGGGCGGCTCCGGACTGAAGGGCGGCTCTGGCGGCTCCTGACTGACGGACGGCTCTGGCGGCTCCTGACGGACGGCTCTGGCGGCTCCTGACTGACTGACGGCTCCTGACTGACGGACGGCTCTGGCGGCTCAGGACAGACGGGCGGCTCTGGACAGACGGGCGGCTCAGGATAGACGGGAGACTCAGGCGGCGCTGGACAGACGGGAGCACCTGTAGTGAGGAGACGGAGAGACAGCCTGGTGCGGGGGGCTGCCACCGGAGGCCTGGTGCGTGGAGGAGGCACCGGATAGACCGGACCATGGAGGCGTACTACAGGTCTCGAGCACCGAGCCTGCCAAACCCTACCTGGCTGAATGCTCCCCGTAGCCAGGCCACTGCGGCGAGGTGGAATACCCCGCACAGGGATGTGCTGGCGAACCGGGGACACCATGCGTAGGGCTGGTGCCATGTACCCCGGCCCGAGGAGACCAGATGCGCTGAGCCGGCTTCATGGCACCTGGCTCGATGCCCACTCTAGCCTGGCCGATACGAGGCGCTGCTATGTACCACACCGGGCTATGCCTGCGCACCGGGGACACCGCGCGCCTCACGGCATAACACGGTGCCTGCCCGGTCCCTCTCTCTCCACGGTAAGCACAGGGAGTTGGCTCAGGTCTCCTACCTGACTTAGCCACACTCCCCATGTGCCCCCCCCCCCAATACATTTTGGGGACTGCCTCTCTTGCTTCTAGCCGCGCTTTCGTGCAGCCTCCTCATACCACCGCCTCTCCGCTTTCGCTGCCTCCAGCTCAGTCTTGGGGCGGCGATACTCTCCAGCTTGTGCCCAGGGTCCCTTACCGTCCAGAATCTCCACCTGTTCACCAGGTCCGGAGGTCGACATCATCGGCCTTCTAGGCTTAACTGAACTGTGTTATTACGCACACCTGGTTCCAATTGCTCACTGATTGTGTTTGTATAAATGTGCTCTTTGTTCCCCCATTGGGCTGTCGATTATTGTTCCCATGTCCATTGGTCGTGTGAGTACCTATGCGTTTCTCAGCCTGTTCTGTGTCATTCTACAAGGTTTACCCTCGCTCTTTTGTTTGGATACATCCCAGTGTTTGTTTTGGGTGTATTAAAAACCCAGATGATGTATTCCTGCGCCTGTCTACGTAATATAGTTACTGGACACAAGGTGTAATACGTAAAGTACAGCTCTGCCTCTTCCATTGGATCCCCCACAGGGCTGTGTGTTCTCTCCTCTCCTGTATATGCTATACACTAATGACTATCGTAGTGAATATGAAAACAGGCACATCATCAAATTTGCTGATGACTGTCATCGTCAGTCTACTACAGGATGGAGAGTTTGAGCATTGGGCCTGTGGTAGATTACTTTATGTCATGGGGTGAGAACAGCTTTCCTCCGATTGAATGTCTCCAAAACTAAAAGATATGGCCATTGACTTTAGAAGGCAGCCACTGTGGTCATGGGGAATGACATTGAGCTGGTTAGTACCTGGGGAACAGTGCTGGACAACAAGTTGACGTTTGAGGAGAACACAGATGCCATCTGTAAGAAAAATGGACAGCAGAGGATTTTTTTTCCTGAGAAAGATTTCAAGAAGATCAATGATGACACTGTTTTACAGGAGTTTTATTGACTCCGTATTGATGTTCTCGATTGTGGCCTGGTTTGGCAAACTTAATGTTGGGTGGTTAAGGTGGCCAGCTAGGTCATCGGGGTGCAACAGGCACAGCTCTGTGACATTCAGAAAGCATGTGGTAAGGAGAGCTAACAGTATTCTAGACTGTCCTGATCACCCTCTCCTTGTCGATTTTTGCACTTCACCCCTCAGTTTGTCGTTTTAGAGACTTTCCAAACTCAATAGCAACAGATACAAGAACTATTTTATCCCACAGGACATAAACTTTCTGAATCTGCACATGAAATGTCATTTTTTTTGCTGCACTTCTGCACAATGATTTCTCCTTTTTATCGATCTCATTGTTTCATGTTATGTGGACATCGGTTGTCACTGTTTTTAAATTATTGATGAACCCTGACTGCACAAAAAAAAATCCTAATTGGAACAATAAAGAACTAGAATTTGAGGGGTGTTAAAGATTATGCAATACAACAGTGACAAAATATATATATAAATTCTAAAGCGTGGGTAAGGTTGAATCACAGCCTGCTCATAGATTATAACGCTGTTCAATAGGAGGGAGGGAGAAACATCAAGGCTACTGCTATAAACATACACATCAAATAAATCAGAAAATATGCTGTCTCAGCCACTGCCTGTCACCAAGGGAGTACCTCAAGGCTCAATCCTAGGCCCCACGCTCTTCTCAAGTTACAACAACATAGCTCAGGCAGTAGGAAGCACTCTCATCCAAGTAAACTCAGCAAAATAAAAATGTTGCTTTTTCAGGACCCTGTCTTTCAAAGATAATTCATAAAAATCCAAATAACTTCACAGATCTTCATTGTAAAGGATTTAAACACTGTTTCCCATGCTTGTTCAATGAACCATAAACAATTAACATGCACCTGTGGAACTGTCGGTAAGACACTAACAGCTTACAGACAGTAGGCAATTAAGGTCACAGTTATAAAAACTTAGAGGACACTAAAGAGACCTTTCTACAGACTTTGGCAAAACACCAAAAGAAAGATGCCCAGGGTCCCTGCTCATCTGTGTGAACGTAACTTAGGCATGCTGCAAGGAGGCATGAGGACTGCAGATGTGGCTAGGGCAATAAATTGCAATGTCCGTACTGTGAGATGCCTAAGACAGCGCTACAGGGAGACGGCAAGGACAGCTGATCATCCTCGCAGTGGCAGACCACGTGTAACACCACCTGCACAGGATCGGTACATTCGAACATCACATCTGCGGGACAGGGTGGCAACAACTGCCCGAACGCACAATCCCTCCATCAGTGCTCAGACTGTCCGCAATAGGCGGAGAGAAGCTGGACAGAGGGCTTGTAGGCCTGTTGTAAGGCAGGTCCTCACCAGACATCACCGGCAACAACATTGCCTATGGGCACAAACCCACCGTCACTGGACCAGACAGGACTAGCAAAAAGTGCTCTTCACTGACGAGTCGCGGTTTTGTCTCACCAGGGGTGATGTTCGGATTCGCGTCTACCGTCGAAGGAATGAGCGTTACACCAAGGCCTGTACTCTGGAGCAGGAGGGTCCGTCATGGTCTGGGGCGGTGTGTAACAGCATCATCAGACTGAGCTTGTTGTCATTGCAGGCAATCTCAACGCTATGCGTTACAGGGAAGACATCCTCCTCCCTCATGTGGTACCCTTCCTGCAGGCTCATCCTGATATGACTCCCCAGCATGACAATGCCACAAGCCATACTGCTCGATATGTGCGGAATTTCCTGCAAGACAGAAATGTCAGGGTTCTGCCATGGCCAGCGAATAGCCCGGATCTCAAATCTATTGAGCACGTCTGGGACCTGTTGGTTCGGAGGGTGAGGGCTAGGTCCATTCCCCCCTGAAATGTCCGGGAACTTGCAGGTGCCTTGGTGGAAGAGTGGGCTAACGGTTGAAGTGTGGGGTAACATCTCACAGCAAGAACTGGCATATCTGGAGGAGGAGATGCACTGCAGTACTTAATGCAGCTGGTGGCCACACCAGATACTGACTGTTACTTTTGTTTTTCAACCCCCCCATTTGTTCAGGGACACATTATTCAATTTCTGTGGAACTTGTTCAGTTTATGTCTCAGTTGTTGAATCTTATAAATAAATGCAGTTGACAGTGAGAGGACTTTTATTTACTAGCTAGTAAGCCTCAAGACACATTTTTTGTTGTTGTTGATACATTAGCTAGCCAGCATTTTAATAACAATAACTGGTGACTGGCTATCATTAGCTAAATTATTGCTAATGTAGCTAGCTAGCTAATGGGAACTTACATTGATAACATTAGCTTGGGTTAGGTTGCTTGCTTGCTAGCTACCCAACTGTCCATGTGGTGAGTGCCTTATACAGTTACTGCTAGCTAATGTTAGTGATTACATTATCTTTAATAATGCCTGGGTATAAAAGTCACGTTAAACCACTTAAAATTCAATGGTGTAACTTGCTCAATATGGAGGACATTGAAGTTGGCTAATGTTGTGGTTCAGTGAGTTTGTCCTTGGGAAAATTGTAGGTTGGAAATTAACATTAATTACTAAGAGACACAAGACATTAGCTACTAGCTAACCAGTAGTTAGGTACAAGTGTTTTATTTAACCAAATGCTGATGTTAACAAAATTAGTAGCTAATATATCAAATACTATACATACAAATGCAATCATTGCCTGGGGGAGAAGGCCCCACAAGGAGCCAACTAGTAGTCAGGGTTGTAATGTCTGCGGTTTTCCCGCGAATGGGCTACTTTGAAAACGATGTCGTGGGTGAAAATGTATTGGTCGTGGGATGCTGATTTTTTGGGGGCTACTTCCAAGTTGCATCCCAGGTAGCACAAACATCGTTGTTGTTTAGTGAGATAGCTGTAGCATTAGCAATATCTTCAAAAGGAGACAACTCACAAATGAGTAAATTCTGGTGATTTTTTTTTATTTAAAAAATGTGTCTTAAAGTCAGGAATCAGATTCTGACAGTGAGGAGCTGCCCCCCAACCTTGTAGCCATTGAGAACCCTGAATCTGAGGACTCCTTGTCGACTGACGAAGTCCCAGATCCCTTTGAAGATGCTGGTGGTGATGGAGGCAGACCGACAGTGGATGAAGTACAGGAGTTCTGTGGTAGCTGGAAGGCCGCCCGCCATTTCACCCCTTCTGGCCCTGCTGTTTGCTTTGATGAGTCCCAGTCTGGAGTGCAACACCCTTTGCCATTTCCATCTGAGGCAGAGTGCTTCAAGCTGTGTCTGACAGAGGAGCTGGTTAGAGACATATTAGAGGAGAACAATCGCTATGCCTTGGAGCAACAGGAAAAGAGAGAGCCAGGAGTGAGGGGGAAACTCGCTAAATGGGTGACAACCACAATTAATGAAATGTATTGGTGGAGGCCATTTGCACTCAGCTCGGTCAAATCCATCCCAGCGCCATGCAGTCTGCCGGTGTCAAGAAGAGCAGATGCGGGCGCTCATTCTAGCAGACTACGTGGCCACCAGGGAGGCAGTGCTGAACAGCCTGAGGTTGATAGCTCTTTGAGGTTAATCAAAGGACCAACAGTTAGTGGTAAGACATACTTATGGAAGACTTGTTACATAAAGCCATGTGACTAATGCCAATCTGAGTGACAGCTTGTGTTTGTTTTTCTCTCCCTGTTTCAGGTACTCCCGGCATCAGAAGGAGAGGCGCTGCAGCAGGGATTGGGGCTCGCTCCTGCCCCCAGTGTCACTGCCCAGCTCCTCCCTGCAGCCAAGCCCCTCCACTACTAGCGGGAGGGGTTCCAGGCACCCTTTCCCTACGCCGACCCCACGCCAGGCCATCCAACAAGGACGGCCCACCCACGCACCCATTCTGCCAGCCCACCTGGAGCAATGACACCACGCATTTCCCGGCCCCTCCCAAGCCCTGCCAGCCCAAGGACCACCCACGGCCTCCTCTTTACCTCCTCTGGTGCCAAGCATAATGGCTTGGAGGAGGAAGAGGATGGCGGAGGAGGGGACAGCGAGGATGGGATAGCCGGGAAGGGAAGAAGGCAATACGAGCAGCTCCAAATGCGGGTTGCCGAAGCGCTGGGAGACGGGGCACAGCCGCTTCGGCGTAGTGGCAATTCTGCTCTGTTGCTGCGGGTTGATAAGACTGTGGCCCAGTGGTGGCAGAAATGAAGGACGCTAAGGGGCGAGGTGACGGACACTGAGCCACTGGCTGGTCGGACATTTTTATTGTAAATAGTTCCCTGTTCCCCTCAGCTTGTTGAATAAAATTATTGTATTGCAATTTCTCGTTTGTGACAATGTGTCTCTTTTCTCAATAGTTGGTACACTTATGCATCCTTCACAAAACAAAAGGGCCCAGCTGACCACAACAAAGCCTCTCAAAGCACATGGCTACTTGTTATGCATTGTTGACACACCCCTGCTCAGCCTTCTGTCACCCAGCAAAACCCCCCTTTCCACTCCTCCTTGGACTGAGATGTTTGGGCGATTTTCTTGGTCTAAAACCCATGCATGGTACTACTAAAGAGGAAGATGTAGCAAAAGCCTTCACGGATCATTTTGAGGAAAGAGGTGACTATTAAAAACGTATTCGCTATTACAACTGACTATGCTGGGGAAGCATAAAACATTCGCAAAGCTGATTGAAGATTGGCCACCCTGTGGTTAAATTTTATTATAATTCGCCAAGAGAATCTGTGTTCCAATATTTCAAATTCTGATTTAACCTCTACCTGATAAAGTTACACTTTGCTGCTCCTTTACATTTTCAAACATCTCGCCTTTCAACAGTTCTGGCAGACACATGCATGTCTTATCTTTGAGATGATTGTCTTTGTTAGGCAATCCACCAAATAAAGCCTGCAAACTACTGAGGAAAGCTTTCTTGATATATTCCCCATTAGTAAATGGTTTTCCATGTTCCATTTTCCATGTTTTCCATGACATTGTCTAATTTTAAAACTTTTATTTAAATAGATGCAATTGACTGTGTGGGTGTTCTCCCTCAACAGGCACTACGTACACTATCGTTCAAAAGTTTGGGGGTCACTTAAATGCCCTTGTTGTTGAAAGAAAAGAAAACATTTTGGTCAATTTAAAATAACAAATTGATCAGAAATACAGTGTAGACATTGTTAATGTTGTAAATGACTATTGTAGCTGGAAACGGCAGATTAAAAAAAATATATATCTCCATAGGCCCATTATCAGCAATCATCACTCCTGTGTTCCAATGGCACGTTGTGTTAGCTAATCCAAGTTTATAATTTTAAAAGGCTAATTGATCATTAGAAAACCCTTTTGTAATTATGTTAGCACAGATAAAAAATGTGGTGCTGATTAAAGAAGCAATAAACTGGCCTTCTTTAGACTAGTTGAGTATCTGGAGCATCAGCATTTGTGGGTTCGGTTACAGGCTCAAAATGTCCAGAAACAAATAACTTTCTTCTGAAACTCGTCAGTCTATTCTTGTTCTGAGAAATGAAGGCTATTCCATGTGAGAAATTGCTAAGAAACTGAAGATCTGGTACAAGGCTGTGCACTACCCCTTTACAGAACAGCGCAAACTGGCTCTAACCAGAATAGAAAGAGTGGGAGTCACCGGTGCACAACTGAGCAAGAGGACAAGTGTATTAAAGTTTCTAGTTTGAAAAACCGATGCCTCACAAGTCCTCAACTGGTACCTCCATTAAATAGTACCCGCAAATCACCAGTCTCAACATCAACAGTGAAGAGGAGACTCCGGGATGCTGGCCTTCTAGGCAGTTTCTCTGTCCAGTGTCTGTGTTCTTTTGCCCATCTAAATCTTTTATTTTTATTGGCCAGTCTGAGATATGGCTTTTTCTTTGCAGCTCTGCCTAGAAGGCCAGCATCCCGGAGTTGCCTTTTCACTGTTGACATTGAGACTTTGATGATAATCATTGTCCCTCCACTGATGTCCTTCTAACAGACTTATCAAGCAAATGTAAGTTCCTTCAATGTATATATTACGGTTATGCTGTCACTTGTCATTGCACTCCTCAGTCATGTTAATAGTTTTTACTTGCCTCCAAAGATGGAAAAGCCTAGGGTCCGTTTTACGCCCTTACATGAGTTGATCCTCAGGCCCACACCCCAGGCAGTGAAAGTGGCCGCTGCCAACCCCCTGCCTCGGTGCTCAGGGCCCACTTGTGAGGGCTGCTAAGAATTGGGAGGAAGTGGAGGCAGAGGCTCGAGCTCGCGTCATCTCCAACGGAGATGGTCGTCCTGAGCCGGTGTACGGTTCAGTTTGGCAAGTACCGGGGTCAGACCTTCAAGTGGTTGATGGAGAACAACGTGGGCTACATGGTGAACCTGGTAACGGTGCATCAGAGGGAGAGGGAGCGAGAGCGCAGCGGTTCCCAGCATCCACTGATGGCCAACAAGGATGCCTTGACTCGCTACTTGTGCGCCTATCCGGCCTTCGCGGAGATGGTCAGGTTAAACCGGGCGCACGAGGAAGCTAGAGTCCTGTCCACCCAGCCAGGTGAGTTTGTTTAATTCTCCTCATTGTATGTACGATGTAACTCTTTGACTCTGAGAGTTAATTGGTTCCCATGCTGATTTCAGGCCAGGAGGGCAAGGCCCTTGTTGGCATCGGGAAGTGCAAGTGGGACACGCTGCAGGACCTATAGGAGACTAAGGATGCGGACAGGATTAATAGGAGACTAAGGATGCGGACAGGATTAATAAGGGGCGACGTGTCTTCTATGTTCATGTCAGTGTGTTTTATACAACATTTTAAATCTGAAATCTTTCCTCTGCTGTGTCACACAGCTATGTCAGGAGCATGAGGACGCAGACACCCCGTTGTCCTGGGCCAGTACATTCAGCGCAGAGACCAGGAGGGAGCTGCTGCTGTGGCCAGCCCCGCGGCAGCCAGCACAGCACCACCCTCGCCAGTAACACCCGGCCCAAGAGTGCGGCAAGGTAAGTGTTACGTATCATTTTACAGGAAAATAGAATTCTACTTGTTCCACACAGTTGGAAATGATCACATATTTGGTATGTTTTGTTGTCAAAGGCCTCTCGGCGTTCCTGTCAAGGCACTCTCTCGTCCCAGGTGAACAGCAGGCGAAGATGAAGAAGCTCATGACTTCACAGCTTGCAGTTCAAAGTGAGTGTCTAGTTACACACGTAACACCATTTAAACTTTTTGGAATAAGCTGTGTAGCTCACAATCCTTTTTCTCTCCACGTGATATTGGAGGGTCTTTCCCTCAACCACAGAGCCATTGGAGGCAGAGCTGGTCAAAGCAGCCACTGACATAAAAACGTGTCTACGTCTATTAATTCACATAGGACAAGTTTTGATAACTGTTCAGTTAAAGTCTGCTGACATATTAAAGTGTTTTTACTTATTTCCTATCATCAGCCCAAAGAAGTGTATTGGTAAGAGTAATTTGGGTTTAGGAGAGTCACTGCATTTATGCACAATTAAGTCTTGCCTTGTCACAGTAGCTGTCATCCTGCATGTTATGTAATCGTGAGTTTCTCTTTTCTGTTTTAATCAACCATTTAATTTCAGTTTTACTCTCAATCTTGACCAACACTAATTTCATTATTTTGTTACATCCTATCACTGATTGATATTCATCTGGGCATGTTGGAATGTGCTATTAATGGAATCTATCTCATCTAAATTTCTAATATGACACTGTCTGTCATTCATTCATTCAACTTGTTTATTTCTGTGTCACTGCAAAAGCCGTAGCCCTAAAGGTGCCCCCATCACTCCCTCCGCCTCAAACTGACCCGGCCCTGGTTCCTTCCCTTGCCCCGCTGGGGCAGAGTGAAAAAGATTTGCCCCGGCAGTCCTTCCTGCCTCAAAGGCCCGCCTCAGAAAGTGCTGAGGTAAATTCATCAACTGTAACGACATCACACAATTAAGATATTAAATAGTATGCCATTCTACACAGTTTGTCTTGTCTCCTGCATACTCTCTCCCTGTCCGTTTCACTGAAACATTACCATCCCATCTCCCCTCCTCTCACTCAGCTGCTGCTTCCAGAGAGTTGGCGTTCATCTCTCACCAAGGAGCAGCAGCTTTGGGAGGTCGACACTCGCCACTGACCTGGTTACGTGGTGGACGCCTCCCCAACCGCGGGCGATCTACTATCTAGCCACCAGCGTTCCCCGACCCCTTCGCATGTCAGCTGTTCTTTTGGCTGTCTGTGCGTATATGGGCATACAAGCTGGCATACCCCCAGCCTGGGTGCAGAGGCTGCTGGCCGCTGGTATCTCATGGCCACTGAGTACCTGGAATGTGGTCGGTGTAAGAACAAGGTCACAGGACCTTGTCGATCCCTGTTCCCAGCAATATTGACATACAAGATTATATTAATAACAAAGTTAAATGAATGCATGTCATTCATATGATTGATCTCTCTCTCTCTAGGCTGTCCTGTGGGTTGTGAGCATGCTGAGGTCGCACACGTGCATCACAGACCTACAGCAAGCTGTGTGAGTCACAGTGAGTCCTGGATGCGGAGATCTATACGGTACCTCGGCGAGTGCGAGCAGTTTCTGGCCTTGGGCACTTGGTGGCAGTTCACCAGTCCACCGGAGATGCCCCCGGTCCCCTCCCCTGTCTGCACGCTGTTGCGGCTGGACGAGGTGACGTCACCTCTATCTTTGGGTCCATCTTAAAGATGGACTCCACCAAGAAGGTGAGTTTTCACTTAAAGAGCTAAAGATAACTCAAGTCTGATTTGTATATCTATATTTAAAATAATGTCTTTACCTTTCTGTCTCCAGGAGACCAAAAAACTTGCAGGTACCGCTGCAGGCCTGGGTTACCAACGTAGGTAACGAGCATGGGCAGGTCCTTGTCAGTGTACTCACTGTCAGTGAGGGCCTACTCCCCATGGCGGATGGAGCGTTACCGGCTCGCCAGGGTGGCGCCCCCTCAGCTCGTGTACGTGGACCGAGACTGCTGCTCAAGCTTCGGCGGATCAAAGACTCACTGTTCTGCCTGCGGTTATGGAACCCCTACCTGTCCCAGACCGGCTGTTTTCAACTCTTAATGATCGGCTATGAAAAGCCAACTAACATTTATTCCTGATTATTATTTGACCATGCTTGTCATTTATGAACATTTTGAACATCTTGGCTCTCTCTAATTCTCTCCTTCTCTCTTTCTTTCTCTCTCTCGGAGGACCTGAGCCCTAGGACCATACGTCAGGACTACCGGGCATGATGACTCCTTGCTGCTTGCTGCTGTTCCAGTTACTGTTCTGCCTGCGGTTATGGAACCCCTACCTGTCCCAGACCTGCTGTTTTCAACTCTTAATGATCGACTATGAAAAGCCAACTGACATTTATTCCTGATTATTATTTGACCATGCTTGTTCATTTATGAACATTTTGAACATCTTGGCCATGTTCTGTTATAATCTCCACCCGGCACAGCCAGAAGAGGACTGGCCACCCCTCATAGCCTGGTTCCTCTTTAGGTTTCTTCCTAGGTTTTGGCCTTTCTAGGGAGTTTTTCCTAGCCACCGTGCTTCTACACCTGCATTGCTTGCTGTTTGGGGTTTTAGGCTGGGTTTCTGTACAGCACTTCGAGATATTAGCTGATGTACGAAGGGCTATATAAAATAAACTTGATGATTTGATGTTCACTGAGTGGGACCAGCTTGTGGTTCGGCTAGACATCTGGCACCTGATGTGGCGGTTTGCATCAGGTGTCACCACTGAGAGCCACCAGCTCTACGGTCCCTTCATGCGGCAGCTGTCTATCTGCATCTTTGAGTGGGATGCAGGCGATGTCTGCCGACTGCTGGAGGCCATGAGGTCTGAGCTGGAGGGGGAGCACGGGATGGTTTCGAGGCAGATCGACAGGAAGGAGATGGCACTTCACTGTCTGCGTTGTTAGAATCAATCTCAAGTCCATCTCCTTGACCTCCTTAAGACTTTCAACAACAGTGAGAAGGGGGTCGACACCCTGGGCATCCCGTTGCTGGTCTCCATCCCGTTGCTGGTCTCCATCCGCATCCAGGCAATCTGGAAAGAGCAGAGGCGCCACCTCCACTGCATACAGGAACCACCCGGTGTACGCTGCCGTTGGTGATTTTGCCGGTTTATCGCTGCACACGGGCCTGGTTGCCATTCTACCTCAACTGGTTCAATTCCCAGGTAATTGACATAAAGTAATGCCTAATGTTTAATGTTAACATCAACAGCTCTCCCACCCTAATCATGCATTGTTTCCTTAGGTACCATGCATTTCCAGGCATTCCTGCTGGATGGACTGGTGAGCTGGAACGAGAACCGTGCGCAAGCAGCAGTGGAGGGAAAGAAGAACAGGCAACCCCTGCTCTCCTACAGTGGCCACCTGCAGCACATCCTTAACCTTAGCAGCCAAAGTGTGCTTGTCAAGGACCAGGTTAAGGACTACACCAAGCCTAGCGAGTACACAGGTAAGTTGAGTAAGAGAATGAACATTTCAATAAATTGCATTATATACATCCCATTAACACTTCCCTACTCTGCTTTTGCTAGATTTTTATTTTATAATAGGGGAACTCCTCTGAGTACTTCTACTCGCAGAGTGCAGCGTGGACACTGACGTTCCGGACCCTGACGCTCGACGAGGAGTACGAGGGCTTTCAGGAGGAGGATGTGGACCCGACAGTTCACATCCCTACTGTTACTCCTATGAGCGCCCCTTCCTCCAGCTCAGCGGCACCTCTGTCAGGGGAACCCGCTGACACACCCAGGTTTGGGGCCATCCTGTCCCACCGCCCCTGAAGACAGAAGCTCTCCTGAGGCCCCTGATCGCCACAATTCTCCTCACCCGTTAGGGGCTGTCGGACCGCAGGGTAGATGGTCTGGTGGCACTGTGGCTGGCGCTGCCAGACTACGACAAGTAGTGATTGATCTACCCTGCCCGACCCAAGGAGAGGATAGTTCGGGGGTGAAGGCAGCGAAGTGGAAGGAGTCCATTATTCTTGGAAAGGACTCTCTCCAACGGTATGTTGTTAGTGTTCATGTCCATCACCTGACTATTATATTGCCGCTACATTAAATGCATATGAAGGTCAGGCGATGGCTATCATTATTTTTCTATGTTCTCTAATTATTTATCTCCTCCGTTAGTTACTCGGGCCCCAGCCATTTGGTGGAGGCCATTTGCAGTCGGCTCAGTCAAATCCATCCCAGCGCCATGCAGTCTGCCGGCGTCAAGAAGAGCAGGTGGGCGCTCATTCTGGCAGACTACGTGGCCATCAGGGAGGCAGTGCTGAACAGCCTGAGGTTGATAGCTCTTTGAGGTTAATCAAAGGACCATCAGTCAGTGGTAAGACATTGATGAGCCCTGATGTTCAGAAAACGTAGGCTGGCGTTCCGTCACTATATTCCCTTCAAGTTTGGGGTCAAGTTCGTTGTAGGACATTATAGTCTATACAGGGTCCACCACTGACAGCCAACATTATGAGGGGCTTGGGGTGTCCGTGTCCGGGTCCGTGGTGATGACCATGCTGGCTCCTCATCTCAGCACGTGACACAACACTTTGTATCAGGAGCATGAGGTCGCGGACACCATGTTATCCTGGGAGTGCGATGGTCGCCTTGATCCAGTACATTCGCGCAGAGACCAAGGGGGGCAGCTGCTGTGGCAAGCCCCGCCGCAGCCAGCACCACCCCCGCCAGTAACACCCGGCCCAAGAGTACGGCAAGGTAAGTGTTACATATCATCTTACAGGAAAATAGCATTCTACTTGTTCCACACAGTTGGAAATGATCACATATTTGGTATGTTATGTTGTCAAAGGCCTCTTGGTCTTGTGATCTCGGCGTTCCTGTCAAGGCACTCTCTCGTCCCAGGTGAACATCAGGCGAAGATGAAGAAGCTCATGGCTTCTCAGCCTGCAGTTCAAAGTGAGTGTCTAGTTACACACACACAAAGGGTTTCCGGATTCCAAATTGAGCAGCAGCTGCTGAAAAAATGAGCTCCTACAAATATTGAAATTTACATGGTTTTTAGAGTGAAGTACATTGGTAAAAAGCAAAAGAGAACTGCAAGATTGAATTGGAGACAAAACAAGCAACAAACAAAGAAGATAGGCTTTGGAAAAAGTAACAATTTTTCATAAAGTTGTACAGTTATCTTAGCGAGCTGAATTGTTTACCAGTTGCTAAGCAGTTGCTAGGGACTCTCCTGGAAGAAGCTAGCTAGCTAACAAAGAATATCTAGTTAACAGAAGAAAAGAAAGACAAAATAAGGACAGAAGAAAAAGGACATCAAAGTGAAACAGTCCTCTAAAGACACAAGAGACAATAGTACAAGAAACAACGCTTCTATTGCGTTTATATTCTATTTATATAACTTCTTCAAGGTTTCCAAGATGGCGTAGCAGTCAGACGTCCTCGTCTTGTCCTGTGTATACGTTTCGTCTTTTTCTTCACATATATTTTTTCTAAAAACTCGACTTCAAAACACTCTCCTGCAATCCGCCTCACCAAATGTGGTGCGGATCTGTTTTTTTTCTTCAAAAGTATTATTCACCTCGTATCCGAAATCTACAACAGAAGCTAGCCCGAATTTAACCAGCTCACTAGCTAAAGTTAGTATTCAGCTAACCACGGCTAGTGGTCATCAGCTATCCTTTAGCTCGGAAAGCTATCGCCAGTTTTCTAGAACGCGACTCAGACCAGAGCACATCGTACCTATTTTCTCTCCATGTCCCCGGATTGCAGCTAACTAGCTGCTATCCGAGTGACTATTGGCTAACGTCGATTCTGGAGCAAACACCAATTATTCCGCAGCTAGCCAGCTGAAGAGTTCCATCAGCCACTCCTGGGCTACAATCACCTATCCGGACCCGTTTTACTGCCGATGCGGATCCACCAGGCCTTCACGACTGGAGTACCGACGGTATCTGCCCGAGGGAGTTATTCAACTGGCCCCTCCATCGCGACGTAACCTGAACGCCCATCTGCTAACTGCGGCCCGCTAATCGTTAGCTGTCTTGAGCATATTGGCTGCTATCTGAACAGGTCTATCGAACAATCTTCTTGGGCCACTATAACGACAATTGGATTGGTCCCCTCTACCACACGGAACCCACTAATCTACCGACGGAAACGCACGGGGTGGCTAAAAACAGACCTCCATCTTCTGCTAGCTTGCTACCCATGCTGTCTGAATCGCCGTGACCCCAACCAACCTCACTACTCACTGGACCCTTATGATCACTCGGCTAAGCATGCCTCTCCTTAACCTTTTACGGGGGCAGCCCGACACCGGTACACTTATGACAACATCCAGCTCAAAGTGCAGGGCGCGAAATTCAAAATCTATTTTTTTTATTTTTTATATTTAACTTTCACACATTAACAAGTCCAAGACACCAGATGAAAGGTGCACATCTTGTGAATCAAGCCAACATGTCCGATTTTTAAAATGTTTTACAGGGAAGACAAAATATGTAAATCTATTAGCTAACCACGTTAGCAAAAGACACAACTTTTCTAACTCCATCAGTTTCTTACTCCATCAGGTGCTATCACAAATTCGACCAAATAAAGATATAAATAGCCACTAACCAAGAAACAAATTCATCAGATGACAGTCTGATAACATATTTATTGTATAGCATATGTTTTGTTCGAAAAATTTGCATATTTCATGTATAAACCATAGTTTACATTTCAGCTACAATCCGAAATTGCACCGAAAGCAGCCATAATATTTACAGACACCAACGTCAAATAGCTAATTACTCATCATAAAACATTTCTGAAAAATACATAGTCTGCAGCAATTGAAAGACAGGCATCTTGTGATTCCAAACAATATTTCCGATTTATTAAATGTTTTACAGCGAAAACAAAATGTATCGCTATATTAGCGTAGCTACAATAGACAGACACAATTGGGCGCCCACGGCCAGTTCACATGCACGACAGATATATGAAATAACATCATAAAATGGGTCTTACTTTTGCTGATCTTTCATCAGAATGTTGAAGAAGGTGTCCTCTGTCCAGATGAGTCGTTGTTTCGATTCAGAATGGCAAATTTCCCTCTTCAATTAGCATTGGCACTAGCCGATGGCATAAATTTCTCCAACGTAAACACAGTCAGAGGACGGAACACGGCAAAACTCCCGAATAAAGTTTCAATAATCTGATTAAACTATATTGAAAAAACATACATTACGATGATATGGTCACATGTATCAAAAAAAATTCGAGCCGGAGATGTTAGCCGTTCGTTACGAAGGCAAAACAGAAGTCAAACCCACTTCCTTCAGAGTACCGGAAGTGGACGGTCAAGTCAAAGAAATAGGTTTTTTTCCACCACAGAACAAGATGAGCACAAAAATTTCTTCTCTGACATCCTCTTTACACCAATAGGAAGGCGTATAGAGTGTCAGCAGACTCCTAAGTGTCAAGACCATGTATAGGCATCAAGTTGAAAAGAGCATTGATTTCTGACATTTCACTTCCTGCTCAGGAAAAGTGCTGCAGAAGGACTTCTGTTTCACTCAGAGAAATAATTCCAACTGTTTTAGAAACTAGAAAGTGTTTTCTATCCAAAAAGAATAATAATATTCATATTGTACGAGCAAGATTTGAGTAGGAGGCCGTTTGAAATGGGCACGATTTCACTGGCTACTCAACACTTTGCCTTGCAGCCATAAGAAGTTAACTTCTTAGGGCTGCAAGCCCGATGCCGGTACATTATCCGGGGAAATTTCATAATGACTAACTTATATACAACGTCGTAACATGAAACATTCTTGAAAATGCAAGTGTCTTACATGCTTCAAAAGATTAGAATCTTGGTAATCAAACTACGTTTTCCGATTTAAAATAGCTATTACAGAGAACAAATGCCATGCTTTTGTTTGAGAAGAGCGATCAACAACAACAAACATTTTCCGCCATGACACGTTTGACAAATTCACTTCTGAAGGTAAAATTATGACTTACATTCTGATATCTTGCTCTTATTTCTCTTCCCGAGGGTCCCAGTGATCAAACAAAGTGCCGTTTTCTTTGATAAAATCAATTTTTGTAGCCTAAAACGAAACATTTAGGATAACGTTTGCCTCGCGATTTCCATCTCTATCAACTTTTTACGGCGCATTCGACGCAATTACATACAGTAAACAATCGTTTATCTAGTCATGGTTGGTTTCATTGTAATCCTCTGGATGTTTGCAACCCAGTCAGACGTAACTGTTTTTTTTGCGGTGAGTATTGACCGAAGTGAGCTGATTTGACGACAACAAGCAATGACATGTTTGCGCACCAGTAATACTGGCGAAGCGTCGTTGATTGACTGTATTTCTGCCCAATGACCACAGATCTTCTTGAAATCTAGCTGGATCGATAGCCAATGAGTAGAGATAAATGCCAGTATGTGATGTTATGGGTTGGACCACCATCCTTTGTTAGTGAAGGCATGCGCAACACGCGTTCTTTCGCCATCGACCATCATCCTAGTTGCACCACAGCTCATTACGCACGGAATTGTTTGGAAAGTTTTGAAAGTAGTTTTTGTAAAGTGTTATTTGTAAGATTTCATTGTAGGCATCATGGCGAACAAATCTGGAAAGGCTAAATCGAAGTCTAAATATACAGATTTGCACCAGATTCTTGACGAGATTGATAGAGAAAGTGAGACGGAATTTTTATTTGAAGAATCGGTGAGTGAACACAGTTATGATTCCAACATCGAGGAGCTTTTTCTGCAAGGACAGGACGCAATTCTCGACCGGTAAGTGCTAATGCCGTTGTTTGAAATATAAATATTATTATTTCGTTATTTTTTGCAACAAAAAAAAATATATATATATATTTTTTTGCAATTTGCAATGAAATGTGTAAAGTACACATTGGCTATACATAGTGTATGCATATATATATATATTCCATGTCAGATATATATATTTTCCATTTTTTATTCAAATGGAATAAAAAAGACACATCGACACATAAGCCACGTGTGTGTGTTTGTTTGGGTGGGTGGGTGTATATGTATGTGTGTGTATATGTATGTATGTGCGTATGTATGTATGTATGTATGTATATATATATGCCATGTCAGATATATATATTTTCCATTTTTTATTCAACTGGAATAAAAGAGACACACATGGGCACATAAGCCATATGTGTGTGTGTTTGTTTGGGTGGGTGTGTATATGTATGTGTATGTGTGTATGTATGTATGTATGTATGTATGTATGTATGTATGTATGTATGTATGTATGTATATATGTATGTATATATATATATATATGGAATGGAATAAAACAGAAAACATATGGCCACTGCTACTCCTCTCCATTTCCATATGAAATAGCAATTGGGTGCTGTTGGGAGGAGGGCAGGCCCAAAACAATGGCCGCAGTTGAATGGAACAGCACTTCACCATAGTGAAGTATTCTATACAATACATATCTGTTTATTTCATGTGATGATAAAAGGCTCATACAATACAAATAATTGTTTTATGTTTTCTTTCACAGTGATAGCGGCTCCGACTGGGAGCCTCCAGTGCCAAGGTGCCCATCCCCCACTGAAGCGGGTTCATCCAGCCGGACTCCTGCTGTCTCTGGCTCCACACCTACCCCCGCCCGGCCATCTAGAGGTGGGAAGAGGGTAACAAAGAAGCGGAGGAAGGGAAGTGTGGAACCTGCTGGTAGAGAGGTAGAGGGGCAATGGCACTCTGTGCTGGAGGAAGATGTGGAGCCCCGTGCTCCAATTTTCCGACCTAAACGGCAACCGGGACCCCAACTGACTTCGAAGTATAGCCCGATGCAACTTTTCCAACTGTTTTTCACCCCGGCAGTTGTTGATTCCCTTGTTGGCAATACTAACAAGTATGGGGCTAGGAAGCAAGCAGGAAAGAAACAGGCATGGAAGCCCATTTCCATGTCAGACATTTTCTGCTACCTTTCACTGGTAATTTACATGGGGCTGGTGAAGTTCAAAACCCTAAAGGATTACTGGAAAACATCCGAACTCTATCAACTGCCTTTCCCCCCCACTGTCATGTCCTCTACAAGGTTTTTAAATATCTCACGGGCGCTGCACATCAGTGACCCAGAAGTTGATGAGGAGAATGACAGGAGGAGATGCACCGCACGGTTTGACAGGCTCTGCAAAGTCAAACCTCTCTACCACAGCATGGTTGAGGCTTGCAAGACCCATTTTCAGCCCGCACAGAACTTGTCCATAGATGAAAGGATGGTAGCCTCAAAGGCCAGAATTGGCCTAAAACAATACATGCGTAACAAGCCAACTAAGTGGGGTTACAAGCTGTTTGTTTTGGCTGATTCTGTGTGTGCATACACATGCAATTTTTTTGTCTATGAGGGGAAGAACACTTGTGCGACTGGTAAGGGACTTAGCTATGACTCTGTGATGGCGTTATTGGATTTCCAACTGCTGGGGAAGGGCTACAAACTCTTTGTGGACAACTTTTACACAAGCCCTACCCTGTTTGCAGACCTGAGGAAGCGGGAGGTGTGGGCTTGTGGCACTATTCGGACCAACAGAGTGGGCTTTCCAAAGACAAAGGTAAATGACATGCCTAAGCGGGCTGAGCGGGGTACCATGCGATGGATCCGTGAAGATGGCCTGCTGTTTGTGAAGTGGATGGACACTCGAGAGGTGGTGATGTGTTCCACTATTCACAAGTCATTCAATGGCGACCATGTCAGTAGGCGTGTAAAAGATGCTTTGGTGCATGGAACAACAAAAATGTCCCCATTCCTGCAGCCATCAAGGACTACAACAAGAGCATGGGAGGTGTAGACCTATCAGACGCACTGATAGGGTACTATAATGTTCTTCATAAAACCAAGAAGTGGTACAAAACATTGTTTTACCACTTCATTGACATTGCTGTGGTGAATTCCTTCATCCTGCAGAAGGAAATGGCGAAGAGCTGTGGACAGCCCCCCATCACACAGCTAGCCTTCAGGGAGCTGCTCATCAAGGAGCTTGCTGCTCATCGCACAAAGCCCACTGCATCACGCTCTGCCCCCTCTACACCTGCCTCCAGTGGTGTTCATATGCCACAGTTCATTACTGCAGGCATGACTGTGCCTCATGGCCAAAAGGCCACAGCATGGAGGCGTCGTTGTGTTCTGTGTCACATGAAGTCCCCCATCATCTGCACCACGTGTTCAGTTTGTCTCTGCTTTACCTCAGAAAGGGACTGCTATGGGACATGGCACAGGCAGCAAAATATTGTGTAGAGGACTTCTAAAGGCTTTGTTTTTATTTATTTTTTCTAATATTTTTTTTAACATTTTTATAATTTTTTTTGTGTGTTTAGAATTGCTTTTTGATATGTTGTATATAGTTATTTGCACTGTTGTATATAGTTATAGGTCATTTCACCAATTCGGCCACTTGGGTACATTTGGGCAACTTGTGTGGGACACCTGGGTGACTTCATGCTAAATGTCATGTAGCTCACCCATTTCTGAAGTTATCAGTCTAAAACTTTGCACAACTACAGTTGCCCTCTTGTGATTGTCCCCAGCATCCTATCTAACTGTTTGGCTATTCCAGTACATGTGAAAGATGATGCTACAACAATAAAAAACAGAAAACGTATGTTTATTTCCTTGTATTTTCTTCTACCAGATCTATTGTGTTATATTCTCCTACATTCAATTAACATTTCCACAAACTTCAGAGTGTTTCCTTTCAAATGATACCAAGAATATGCATATCCTTCCTTCTAGGCCTGAGCTACAAGCAGTTAGATTAGGGTATGTTTTCAGGCGGAAATTGAGAAAAGGGGGGGGGGGGGGGGCTATCCCAAACAGGTTAGCAGACCTTGCTTTTTATTTATCCTGATACCGGATGTGTTACACGCAGCGTTCACATTATTAACCCTTTCACACGTACCATCACACGGGTGTGATCGTTCTACAGTGGTCCCTGAAGCGTACGATCACACCCGTGTGATTAGAACACTCATTTAGAACGCTCGTTTAGAACGGCCAGTTTCGAATGACGCAACAATCAGCGTTTGAGCTGGCCACACTTTTTTCAGAAACTATTTACACAAACACAGTCCTTACAAAGTTATGTCCAGAATGTGAGCAGTTTATTTTTTGGATTCAATGTTCAGATATTTACAGAAGTATATATAGCATAACACAATCATCCTAACCGGGAAAATGTAGGCTACAATAGTCCTAGCGCTAACTGAGGAAAGATTGACCCAACACAAGCAGTCATATTTTCTAACTCTAGGCTGACATAAACTACAATATGAATTAGCTAATAGCAATTACTATGTATAATTAATCACATCACGGGTGAGCTCACCATTGATCGAAATAATTAGGTAAAACACTTTATAGAAATCGAAAGTAATCCGATGATTAGTTTCAGCGCGCAGCCATGCATTTTTCCTCACAGAAACCGAAGATAATAAGAGAAGACTAGATGAGTTTGGTCTGTTTATAGTATGCATGTTGAAGGGGTGTGTCATCTACCGTCGTTCACATCCCACCATTCATTTCCGGAAGTCCTCAAAGAATTTGTGAACTCTTACTCACCTCATTTTGTTATAACATCTTTGGTCAAACAGACGATTACGTGAAACCCAGAATGCATTGTATGTCAACAAACATGGCTACACAGCTGGAATTAGCTTAGCTCATCATAATCAGTACAACCTTTAAAAAATATATATTTTACACACATAATATGTGCCCATTACAATCTGTGCAAGAATCGGAATGCTTGATTTGTCACCTAGAATTGAAAACATGTGAATAAAACCGTAAATACACAAATAATTGCCACACGAAACATTTTCTGATAGTGATTTATTGATACAAGTGGCGCGTGCCGGTAGTCAAACACGTACCCTCTCACTCTGAGCCATTCCTCTGAGCCATTCAGTGTTGTTGTTTGTATGTTGCTAGTGAGCTAAGCTGTAGCATTAGCAATGTCTTTCAAAAGGAGATAACTCACAAATGTGGAAATTCTGGAGATTTTTTAAAATTCTGACAATGAGTCTGAGTATGAAAGTCAGGAATCAGATTCTGACAGTGACAGTGAGGAGCTGCCCTCCAACCTTGTAGCCATTGAGAACCCTGAATCTGAATTTCCCTTGTCCACTGACGAAGTACCAGTTCCCTTTGAAGATGCTGGTGGTGATGGAGGCAGACCGACAGTGGATGAAGTACAGGAGTTCTGTGGTAGCTGGAAGGCCACCAGTAATTTCACCCCTCCTGGCCCTGCTGTTTGCTTTGACGAGTCCCAGTCTGGAGTGCAACGCCCCTTGCCATTTCCATCTGAGGCAGAGTGCTTCAAGTTGTTTCTGACAGAGGAGCTGGTGGGAGACATAGTAGAGGAGACCAATCGCTATGCCTTGGAGCTACAGGAGAAGAGAGAGCCAGGACTGAAGGGGAAACTCTAAATGGGTGACAACCACAATTAGTGAAATGTATACCTTCCTGGTGACAGTCCTCCTCATGGGGATAGTAAAGAAGAACTCCCTAAGAGAATACTGGAGCACAGATCCTATGTTTGCAACTCCCTTCTTTGCCACCCTCTTTTCCCAAGACCGCTTGCTAGTTCTGCTGCGATGCCTGCATTTCGTCAACAATGCTACTGCCATCTTAAGTGACCCGTTATACAAAATAAGAAATGTTCTAACCAGCCTGACATCAGCATTTGGTCGGGTCTTTGTGCCATACAAGGACCTATGCATTGATGAGTCCCTGATGTTATGGAAAGGTAGGCTGGCGTTCCGTCAATATATTCCCTCCAAAAGGCACAGGTTTGGAGTTAAGTTCTTTGTCATGTGCGACGTGAAGACAGGATTTGTCCAGGATATTATAGTTTACACAGGGTCCACCACTGACATCAAACATTATGAGGGGCTTGGGGTGTCCGGGTCCGTAGTGATGACCATGCTGGCTCCTCATCTCGGCAAGGGACACACTTTGTACGTGGACAATTGGTACAGCAGTCCCACACTCTTCCAGCATCTGCTCTCCAATAGCACAGGGGCCTGTGGCACAGTCAGGTCGAACAGGAAGGGGATGCCAGGATTCGGATGCAGGAAGATGCAGAGAGGGGAGGTGGAGTTCCAGGAGAATGGTCAACAGCTGGCAGTAAAGTGGCATGACAAAAGAGATGTCCATGTCCTCTCCACTGTCCATACAGCAACCATGTCGGCCACAGGGAAGGTGGATCACCTGACTGGAGAGAGAAAGATCAAACCAGATTGTGTGCTCGACTATAACCTCAAAATGGGGGCAGTGGATAAGGCAGACATGATAAACAGCTTTGTGGAATGCACTCGGAAAACAACCAAGTGGTATAAGAAGATATTTTTCCATCTGATCGACACTGCTGCCCTCAATGGCAGCATAGTTCACCGCCAACTAACAGGTGAGATGATTACTGAACAAGCTATTTTTGTAATTGGATGTACAGTTCACATACAAATCCATTATGCAATTATAGTGACAATATCTCACCCACCTACCCACTGCCTCATCATCCTCTAACTTTCTTCATCCTCCCCACTCCCTCTTAGGTAAAGTAATTACCTACCAAAAATACAGAGAGAACCTAATGAGAGAGCTGCTGGAGGAGCACCACACCCCTCGGCGCCCATCCACTGGGGGTCGTCCTGCTGTAAACAATCCCCTACGCCTTACTGCACGGCATTTCCCCTGCAAAGTCCCTCAAACTGCTGCTCAAGGTAGTCGCACAAGGAGGCACTGCAAAGTCTGCCTGTCTGGCACCAGGAGAAGTAAGCAGAGGAAGATGACAAAATACATGTGTTTAGCTTGTGATACACCTCTATGTATTTCACCATGCTTTGAGTGTAAGGGACACACTTTGTACGTGGACAATTGGTACATATAAAATACAACACAAGATAGTACTTCTCTGACGCAATTAGCATTGTTTTACAGAGCTAATAGAATAATGTAGCTACATAAGCACGATTGACTATAACACCATAAAGGTTATAAAATGAGTAACGTTACCTCACGTGTCCGCGGTTATAAAGAATATACACAAATATATTATGCTCCATACACTACGCTACAATAGAAACGACATACAGAAACTATTACAACGTAATAATGCACTAACTTTGATAGAAACGCACACATTTCCAAAGTTATTATTATTAACGAAAACAATGACTGCAATGAGGGCAACAGATAGAAAATGTGAACACGTGTGCAGATCATGTTCTGACGGGAGATGAGCAAATGTCTGCAGACGTGAACTGCACAAACAATTGGGAAGTGCTTGGGGGAATTTTGTCCGTGTCAGAAATGTCCCAAAAATGTAATTGTCCGCAAAAGTAAAAATTACTATTTTTATGTGAATGAATGAGGAGGCGGAACACACCTAAATTCAAACTGTTTTTAGAAAATAAAAACTTGTTAGAAAATAATTTGAAATTGAAGTTGAAACAGCTGCTTTGGTTTGAGGGCAGCGCGGATAAAATGTACTGTTACGTATCAATCACATTCTGGAATGGAGAGAACATTCTAACATCACGTGCATAAAAAAACTCACGCTGGGGCGACCGTTAGAGATATTTGGAACTCACGCATGAAAGGGTTAATAAGCATTGTTGACCAATGCCTTCTGTCACCCAGCAAACCCCCCTTTTCCCCTCTTCTTTGGACTGAGAAGATTACGGGATCGAGAAATCGCCCGGAGATTTAATCTGAATTTGAAATCTTGGAACACAGGTTATCTTGGTGAATGATCGTGAAATTTAACCATGGGGCGGCCAATCTGATCTTCAATCAGCTTTACGACTCGTTTATGTTTCACCAGCATAGTCAGTTGTAATAGCGAACTGACTATGCTGATTGCCTCAAAATGATCCGTGAAGGCTTTTGCTACATCTTCCCCTTTAGTAGTACCATGCATGGGTTTTTAGACCAAGCACCTCCTCATGTACCTCTGAGTCACAGTATCTTGCAACAACTGCCAGACGTGAAATGTCATTCACATCCACACACTCTCAAGAGCCACACTAAACAGGTGTATCTTAACGCTAAAGTTTGCTGTTCCTTTACATTTTCAACCATCTCGCTAACGTGCCTTTCAGCAGTTCTGTCAGACACATGCATGTCTTTTATCTTTGAGATGATTTTGTCTTTGTTAGGCATACCATCAAATAAAGCCTGCAAACTACTGAGGAAAGCCTTGTTGATATATTCCCCATTAGTAAATGGTTTAGCAATGCACTGCGCAACTTTGTAGCTCCCCTCTGTAGCCTGATTTTTTTTATAAACAGCATGTAGATTTGTAAACGCACTGCTTTGCTTTTCATACCTGGACACACGGCCCTCTTGATTCCTTTAGCCTTGTTCGCCTCATCCTTGGAAGTGTTTCTTATGTGTCGTTTAAAAATTACGCTGTACACTTGACGTCCGACAAACAACAGTTTTTAGCACAGAGAGCGCAAACAGCCCGGCTCTTCAGTAAAATGAATCCATATTCCTTTGTCCAAGATGCAATAAATGAGCGGACATCTGTCTTTTTGTCTTTCTTGCTGACTACATTTTTGCGTCCTGAACTTGTTTAAATAACAAAAGAAAGCTTGCTAGCCATGTAAAAATGTATCATCCTCAGTGCCTTGGTTTTAAATTTGTCAGGAGAGGCGAAGAGGATTGTCTTGCACTTAACTAATATGAAACTCCTGCAAAATCATGAAAGCCCATTGGCTAATCAGGATTGACGTACCTTGGGAACTACAACATTGCAGTGAATACCAATTCAATTTCAACTGGCAAAAATAAATGAAATAAACATCAAGCCAAGGCTTAGTACAACATGCAATAAATTATTATAAAATAAATATCCATTTGTTTTTATTTATTTTTGGGGGGTGGCTTGCCAAGGCTGGTATGCCTGCCTTAGGTTGCCGACTCATCTCACGGGGTAACTGACAATTCCTACCTTCACCTTATCGGGCAAAGAATCTGCATCAACACTCAGCATGACAAACAACATCTTCTCCGTTTCCCCACTAGATCTACGTCTCACCAAACGGTGGGCGCCACAGTCACCTGGCATCTACAATTTCAACTGCTCCTCCTCAATACTTAATGCCACCCCATTACCACTCCTTTCAACGGTGCCTTGCACTGGAGAGCAAAGCATGTCACAATTCATGTCCCTAAAGGCGTAATCAACAGTTAATTCATCCTCACTCGTCACGTTCAACGCCCTCCTCAAGCTCTTCCAAATGTTCCGTGAGATCCTCCATTCAATGTCCACTCAAAACATATTCCACTTTTCTCTTCCAAAAGGCTTGTGAAATCCCCCACTCCATATTTATTCATATGTTCCACTTTCTTCCTTGCCTGCCTGCCATCTTACCGCGTGTCTCAAGTTCATCCTGCGCTGGAATGTCACCTCGTAACTTCATGGGAGTCATGTGGAAAGGTTATTTGTTATTTTGGGTGTTTTGAGTGATGTTGTCAACATTTACAGAATGTTCCTGTAATGTTTTCTCCTCGTCAAGACGACAGCAGCCTAGTACAGTGGCTTGCGAAAGTATTCACCCCCCTTGGCATTTTTCCTATTTTGTTGCTTTACAACCTGGAATTAAAATTGATTTTTGGGGGGTTTGTATCATTTGATTTACACAACATGCCTACCACTTTGAAGATGCAGAATATTTATTGTAAAACAAGAAATGAGACAAAAAAACAGACCTTGAGCATGCATAACTATTCACCCCTACAAAGTCAATACTTTGTAGAGCCACCATTTGCAGCAATTACAGCTGCAAGTATCTTGGGGTATGTCTCTATAAGCTTGGCACATCTAGCCACTGGGATTTTTGCCCATTCTTCCAAGACAAAACTGCTCCAGCAAGTTGGATGGGTTCCGCTGGTGTACAGCAATCTTTAAGTCATACCACAGATTCTCAATTGGATTGAGGTCTGGGCTTTGACTAGGCCATTCCAAGACATTTAAATGTTTCCCCATAAACCACTCGTGTTGCTTTAGCAGTATGCTTAGGATCATTGTCCTGCTGGAAGGTGAACCTCCGTCCCAGTCTCAAATCTCTGGAAGACAAACAGGTTTCCCTAAAGAATTTCCCTGTATTTAGCGCTATCCATCATTCCTCCAATTCTGAGCAGTTTCCCAGTCCCTGCCGATGGAAAAACATGGTGGTGTTCTCGGGGCGATGAGAGGTTGGTATTGCGCCAGACATAGCGGTCATCTTGATGGCTAAAAAGCTACATTTTAGTCTCATCTGACCAGAGTACCTTCTTCCATATGTTTGGGGAGTCTCCCACATGCCTTTTAGCGAACACTTTAAGCAATGGCTTTTTTTCTGGACACTCCTACGGACAAATACTCCAATCTCCGCTGTGGAGCTTTGCAGCCCCTTCAGGGTAATCTTCAGTCTCTTTGTTGCCTCTCTGATTAATGCCCTCCTTGCCTGGTTTTTGGCCCTCTCTTGGCAGGTTTGTTGTGGTGCCATAATCCAACGATTTTTAATAATGGATTTAATGGTGCTCCGTGGGATGTTCAAAGTTTTTTTTATAACCCAACCCTGATCTGTACTTCTCCACAACTTGGTCCCTGACCTGTTTGGAGAGCTCCTTGATCTTCATGGTGCCCCTTGCTTAGTGGTGTTGCAGACTCTGGGGCCTTTCAGAAGAGGTGTATATATATATACACTTGGGTTCATGTGACACTTAAGACTGCACCCAGGTGGACTTAATTTAACTAATTATGTGACTTCTGACGGTAATTGGTTGCACCAGATCTTATTTAAGGGCTTCATACAAAGGGGGTGAATACATACGCACTCAGGCAGTAAGTACCAAGTCGTCCATTATTTCCAGATAATGTACTTAGGGTCAGTATTTATCCCTTAAATGTATGTATGTGTCTTCTGTATGTCACTGGGTCTCTGCCCTTTCCTTTCTGTCTCCGTCTTTGTCTGGTGCAAGCTGCAGCCACTTTATGATGAACTTCTACGTCTCTCCATCTGAAGCCTTGGATGTGAAAGTGTTTCTGATGTCATAATGGACGACTTGGTACTGGCTGAGTTTATTAGTTCCAGACAAATATTCAGAGAGGAGGCATTTAACACGCTTTTATCACGGTTGCCAAAGAAAACAAGCACACATTCAAATTATAAAAATGACATTTTTTCATTGAGATTTAAATTTTGTTAAACTCATATTATTTCATCCTTCCACTAAACCTGGTTGTTAGTTCTATCGGTTAGGTTGCTAGAGAAGCAGACTTGTTGTTCTATTTGTTTGTTTGCGAATATCCCTTGCTTTGCTAGCTAGCCAACTATGGCTTACAATCGATACATCCATGCTACTGTTATATCTGGAGTACTTCTCCTGTCTTATCCGGTGTCCTGTGTGACTTTAAGTATGCTCTCTCTAATTCTCTCTTTCTTTCTCTATCTAGGAGGACCTGAGCCCTAGGACCATGCCCCAGGACTACCTGGCATGATATGATGACTCCTTGCTGTCCCCAGTCCACCTGGCCGTGCTGTTGCTCCAGTTTCAACTGTTCTGCCTGCGGCTATGGAACCCTGACCTGTTCACCAGACGTGCTACCTGTCCCAGACCTGCTGTTTTCAACTCTCTAGAGACAGCAGGAGCGGTAGAGATACTCTTAATGATCGGCTATGAAAAGCCAACTGACATTTACTCCTGAGGTGCTGTCTTGTTGCACCCTTGACAACTACTGTGATTATTATTATTTGACCATGCTGGTCATCTATGAACATTTTGAACATCTTGGCCATGTTCTGTTCGTTTTTCCTAGCCACCGTGCTTCTACACCTGCATTGCTTGCTGTTTGGGGTTTTAGGCTGGGTTTCTGTACAGCACTTTGAGATATCAGCTGATGTAAGAAGGGCTATATAAATACATTTGATTTGATGACAGCACCTTTGAATAACAGAACATTCTCCTTACAGCACCTTTGAATAACAGAAAAAATGATGAGGTTACAACAATTAGATTTTGACACCACACAAAATCCTAGAAATCACAATCCAGACCTCAAATGGGAAGCACATCAACACAATAAGCAGAGGCTTTCAATTTCAACACTTAGTCAAACAGATCTATAGATATGTAGCAACTCTGAATGTGCTTAAGTGAATCTGCCAGATCAGAGGCAGTAGGATTAGCAGGGAGGTTCTCTTGATAAGTGTGTGAATTGGACCATTTTCCTGTCCTGTTAAGCATTCAAAGTCAGGGAAAACGTATGGCGTAAAAAGTACACGATTCTCTTTTGGAATATAGTAGAGTAAAAGTCAAAAATATAAATATTAAAGTACAGACACCTCCCAAAAATACTACTAAAGTAGTACTTCAACGTATGTTTACCACACCACTAGCTGCGTCAAACTAATTAGCGACTGAGACGAAATGCACTACAAATAAAATAGCTATGATTACCTATTTAGAACTTTTTGTTATCTTCTCCGGCTGGCTTCGACTATTAACCAACTGACTAACTCGCACAGCAACCGTTGTAAAGTCATGCGCCAAGTCCGGCTCAAGCTACAAAGCAGACAGCTCGAGCAGCAGATCCTGTGTTTTTGGTTCCTTTAGAGGTAATGCTGGCTCCCTATTAAAGATACTTCAGCAAGCGTTGGTGTTGGCAATTGACGATACATATTTGCTATGTTGACAATTACAATCAGATTTTTAAAACAGACAGGGAATAGTAGCCTATTGTTGATTTGGTGATGTGAGGTCTCAATCTTGAATTAAACTTTGTCTATGTTAAGGTTCAGCAAAAATGTGGCATGCAATTTTGGATTATGACAAAAACACAGTTGGTAATATAATTCATAATCGAACGTTATCCGATTTAGACGCGCTTTTTTATTTTGTTTCGTCTTCTCACAATGTGCAGGCAGCCCATAGATAGTCAAATTTCCATGCAGGAACATTTGAGGTCTCACATGTGGTGTAGAAAAATAATAAAATGTGACATTATGCACACTCTTATCCAAAGCGACAGTATGCATGTCTAGCAGTCTTGTATATGTACCACAGAAGAACCCAGAGGTGAAGAGCTACACCACGGCTGTCTTTATAAAAGGACAGGAATAAAATCTGTCTCCGATGCACCATCTGACAAGTTGTTCTATAGAGGAGCATGAACAAAAAGGTTAAAACACATATCTTGTCTCACATCTCCAATACATTGCTAGGTGCTTTCAGCATTGAGAGAATTACAAAAAATACAACAACTCATGTACAAAAACACTGTAATACAAACAAGCTACAATGTGAAATCATATTTATCCCATTCAGACCTTAATGCAACGCTAACCATCTGCATTACAGAAAGACATACTAGCTAGCAACAGCAATACTTTTTAGCACTCAACTATATCAATAACAATGATAAAACTCTGAAAGTGACATGTTTCAATAGTCTCACACTTCCCTTATAACAATACCTATAGTATTACCCTAAGGATGCTTTATTTATTTAACGTTATGAACTTCTGCACGGGAGTAATCTGCGACATACCTTTCTCTCTGTTTTTTTCTCAGACTGAGGAGAACGGGAGCTACGGGTAGTACCAGGGTGTTAGTAGGTGACGTAAGCACCCAGATTAAATCAAATACATTTAATGAAATAAAAACCGAAGATGTTAATACCATCCAGTTACTGTAGCTCCCTCCTTAACATCAATAGGCAGTATTAGTAGCGCAACAAATGAAAATAGAAACCAAACGTAAAGTTCCTGGCGATCTGACTCCCCCCCTTCTATCTGGACTTGGAACACTCCTGTTCGCGGGCTGGGGCCACTGACCCTTAAGCTAGATGTTATGTTCTGCGCTGTGTACTATTCTAATTATTTGAAGTTTGACGGTATAACCATTTTAACTCTCCTACACATTAAGTCTTTTTCTATTCGTGGCCCCAGAAATCAAAACCACAATCATGACGGTCCACTATTGATATCAAAAGGCTCCCGAAAGGAGCTGTGGTCTAAGGTACTGCATCTCAGTGCTTGAGGCGTCACTACAGACACCCTAGTTTGATTCCAGGCTGTGATTGGGAGTCCCACAAGGCGGCGCAAAATTAGCTCAACGTCGTCCGGGTTTGTGGTGTAGGCCGTTGTTGTAAATAAGAATGTGTTATTAACTGACTTGCCTAGTTAAATAAAGGTTAAATTAAAATTACAAAAATTAAAACACAGATGTGCTGTCTGTCGTGGATCATCATCATCATGTCTCCCAAGTTGTCCTATAATTAACGTGGCCACCAGCATAAACCTAAAAATCGCTAATGCCATTAAATTGAGCCAGGATTGTCCGAATGACTTAAATTAATAGAATTAGTATTACATTAGTTCCTTCACTTGCCGAATAAAAAACAAATATGGGCCTACTTCTGAAAAAGTTAATTGGGCCAGACATGCTCAAGTGGACCCATTAGCCAGAACCCAGAGTAATATTAATCTGCCTGACAACTCGGGAAGAGCTCCGCCTGTATGAAGCCGTCCGAGTCGATGGGGAACACACTGTGTTGACTGGGAGTAGTTAGATGTGATCCAACAACGTTTTACTAAAGCATCCTTACCAGAATAATGAATAAAACTAATTTGGTGGGTGTTTTATAAGAATTTGGTGGGTCCTATTTCATACATGTACAAGTGATGTCCACCGGCACGTTCTGATACTCAAAATAACTGCATCACATGCAAAAATGTATCTGGACAATTACAGTGGTTCCTCCTTTAAAAGTTGCGAGCTTACACCGCGGGACTAAGAGGTACCCAGCGTTGCCAACTCCTCAGTAAGGAAAGTAGCTATTGGCTGTCCTAAAAGTCGCTAGAAGTCACAAAATGACGTTGTCACCTAATTTGCATACTTGGCCTTGTGATGGACGCTGTAGGAGAGAGGAATAACATCGTGGAAGAGACAAAAAGTGAGTAAAAACACCCTAAAGATGTTTAGAACTACAAATAAACGTTCTTCTGTTGATTCTTGTTAAATTTTTTATGTCACAATTCCAACCCTCCTCCTTTATCCGGGCTTGGGACCGGCAAAAGTGACCCAAAAGAGACTCTCTGGCGGAGTTACTTTGTTTTTTGTTTTTTAGTTTAGTTTTCTTAATTTGGTTTGGTTTTTAACCTTATGGTCCACTTAGGAGCCTACAACAAGTCCCAGTAAATTATGAAAATTTTTAACCATAACATTTTTACACTTTTTTTGTATACAGTCTACATTAACAATCTAAATGGACCAAAAAGAGACAATAGAAAAAACTGTTAATGGCAATGTGATAAAATTATGGTAACTAGTCTGGCCCTAATTCAGGTAATTGTTTTGTTTTTTCCAGACCCCCCTCCACACACACACAGGCTGTGCTGGCTCACAGAAAGAGTGGGTCATCGGCATTTTGTCAAGGCTCTCTATGGCAGGTTCAGCAACTGAGGGAGGTGACTTAAATGAGTTAGCAGCTGATGTGCCAAAAAGTTGCAAAACATAATCAGGCAGCTGGTGCTCATAGCAAGCCTCACCAGACAGCTTCAGTCCATATCGAATGTACAGGATGGAGTTAAGGGTCTGCAAGGACATCCGATTTCTAAGTTTGCTTTTTACCACACTCATCTGGCTGAACACTCTCTCGACTTCAGCATTCGAGTGTGGCAAGGACAACACAGACACACCAGCCATGGCAAGTTCTTGAAACGGGTTGATATCAGATTGCTAGACAATCTTGTCTATCTCTGCAGGGGAGTAGCCAAGGAGCTTGGCTATTTTTTATATTTCTCCAGGGCTCTTATTGTGCTTTAGAGTTTCCTCCACATTGAAAACTGACATGTACTGCAATGCTTCGATGTTGTCCGGCAGTCTCACCCTCAACTCATTAGTGAGGGAGATGGTGAAGGCTACACACCGCTTTCGGACATTGTTTTCATCCTCAGGCGCAAGGTGGAACTCAGCTGCTTTTGACTCAAAAAGGTAACCAAGGTACAGTTGGGAAGTGGTGTCCATCTATTGGCCCTTTGAGTACATCAACATTTGCCAGTGGATTCAGCAACCTGCTGCTCACAGACTTGATCAGGCTAACCAAGCTGTCAAGTAGCTTAAGAGGATCTACTTGCTCTCCCTCAAGCCTTGATGGCCAACTGTACCTCACCCAGCACTGATTTAAAAAAAAGTCAGATACAATATGTTTTGAGGATCACTACATGGAGAATAAAACCTCAGCCATGTAGCAGTGTTCACTGGACTTGGTGACTGCAAAATGCAGCCTAAGCTCCTCCCACTGGTCCAAAATGTGTGAAACCGCGGGTTCAATGGAGAGCCAACGTGTGGCACGCACCTTGGTTATCTGTAAAGGTTTCTCCCCACAGTTGATGGTCTCATATATGGCCTTGTAGGCCTCCCTGCGCTTTGGAGACACTGAAAACCAGTTATAAGTCTCTCCACTATGGGGGATGGTGTCATTGGAAGCATGATTTACAGCAAGCTGCAGAGAGTGGCACACAGCGAATAAGAACCAGATACTTGAGGCCATACTCCTCCTTCAGCACTTTATGGACCCCATTGTTAATCCCCGTCATAAGAGGCATTGTCAGTCCCTATCCCCAGGCGTTTCTCTTTTTTAAGACAACGCTTCTCGAGGAAAGCCACAACAGCACGGGCTATAGATTTGCAATCTCCTCCCTCCAACTCAATGTTGATACAATTGTCTGCTTGGTGTCACTAAAGTACCTTATCACAACCCACAGGTACTTAGAAACACTTACATCCGTGGACTCATCGAGGAGGCTTAAACGCTGGTCACCCACATCTGCGACCAACTTTTTCAGAATGTATGGTGCTAGAACACCATTCATAATTTCTGTGCACTTTGTCCTGTGTATTTTGAAGTGGGTAGCAGCAGTGGAGTCTGAGAAAGCAGCTCTACATGCTTCTCCAATGTGATCACATGCCAGCATGGAACAGTGTTCAGCGATAGCTAATGCCATGGTGGCCTCAGCCTTTTTTGCAGAGTACATTTTTTTTAACCATAAATGGCAGCTTGTTTTGGGTGGAACTGTTATAAGGCCTTGCCTTTTGAGGTATGTTTTTGAGTTGTCATGTGTTTTTTTACATCACTAAGTTTGGCGTAGAAATCAGCCTTACAATACAGGCAGTATAGTATGCCCGTGTATCATCTCAAATAAACGGCTTCAACCAGCCTTTGAATTCAGGGTTTGATTCCCACTCCTTTCTGTATTTTTGAGTGTACAGTTTAGACTGAGACATGATGAGCTAGCCAGCTAGATGTTTAGCTTATGTCACAGAGGCACACACACAGTGGACAAGGTGAGTAAGTGATTGAGGCTGTGTGAGTCAAATGCAGTGATTTATTTTTGTGCAGTCATTTATTTTAGTCAAAGAACATTTTACATTTACATCCCGCCCTGAATGTAAGCCAGGGCTGGATCAGCCAGCGACGGCTTCCAGCATGCGTGATTCATTTGCAGTCTGGATGCGGAGGGGTGAACATCTCCTGCTTTGACTGCAGTTGGGAGGGACTGCTGCGTGAGGACTGGGCCGCCTGTGAGTGCCTTGGGACGGGCGTGGGGCCCACGGCAGCACCCGCTGCTCGTTGAGAAGAGTAAGAACGATACGTGCTTTCACGTCAGAGTCTCCAATAACACTAGAAAAGGTCGCTAGATTTCTCGCAAGTCGATTTTTTTGAAAATGTGCCGATAGATGGTTCTGAATACTCGCTAAATATAGCAACTAAGTCGCTAAGTTGGCAACACTGTCCAGACCACCACAAGGGGGAGTTAGATGACTCATTATGCATTTGAGTTCCAAGGTTTTTACAGTTGAAGTCGGAAGTTTACATACACCTTTGCCAAATACATTTAAACTCAGTTTTTCACAATTTTTGACATTTAATTCTAGTAAGAATTCCCTGTCTTGGGTCAGTTAGAATCACCACTATTTTAAGAATGTGAAATGTCAGAATAATAGTAGAGAGAATGATTTATTTCAGCTTTTATTTCATTCTTCACATTCCCAGTGGGTCAGACGTTTACATACACTCAATTAGTATTTGGTAGCATTGCCTTTAATCTGTTTAACTTGGGGCAAACGTTTCAGGTAGCCTTCCACAAGCTTCCCACAATAAGTTGGGTGAATTTTGGCCCATTCCTCCTGACAGAGCTGGTGTAACTGAGTCAGATTTGTAGGCCTCCTTGCTCGCACATGCTTTTTCAGTTCTGCCCACACATTTTCTATAGGATTGAGGTCTGGACTTTGTTGTCCTTAAGCCATTTTGCCACAACTTTGGAAGTATGCTTGGGGTCATTGTCCATTTGGAAGACCCATTTGCGACCAAGTTTTGACTTCCTGACTGATGTCTTGATGTTGCTTTAACTTCTTTGATATAGGGGGCAGCGTTTAATGCACATAACCCCCGGCTTACAAAAATCACACAAAAAACACATGGGCACAAAACCCGACTCGCACCAGTCACAAAAGGCACACGCACTTAAAATGAGCAATTCCCGACAAGGACATGGGGGAAACAAAGTGAGGTGAGTGTGACAATCAGACGAGTGTGACAATCAGACAAAACAAATGGAACATGAAAAATGGATCGACGATGGCTAGAAGACCGGTGACGTCGACCGCCGAACACCGCCCGAAAAAGGAGAGGAACCGACTTCGGAAGAAGTCGTGACAGTTTCGTACGGACCTACTGTACCAGTCAAAAGTTGACACACCTACTCATTCCAGGGTTTTTATTTTTACTATTTTCTACATTGTAGAATAATAGTAAAGGCATCAAATCCTATGAAATAACACACATGGAATCATGTAGTAACCAAAAAAGTGTTAAACAAATCAAAATATATTTGAGATTCTTCAAAGTAGTCACCCTTTGCCTTTATGACAGCTTTGCACACTTGGCATTCTCTCAACCAGCTTCATGAGGAATGATTTTCCAACAGTCTTGGAGTTCCCACAAAAGCTGAGCACTTGTTGGCTGCTTTTCCTTCACTCAGCAGTTCAACTCATCCCAAAACCCTCTCAATTGGTTAAATATGAGGCTCGAAATTAGGCTCAGGTGCATCCTGTTTCCATTGATCATCCTTGATGTTTCTACAACTTGGAGTCCACCTGTGGTAAAATCAATTGATTGGACATGATTTGGCAAGGTCCCAAAGTTGACAGTGCATGTCAAAGCAAAAACCAAGCCATGAAGTTGAAGGAATTGTCCGTAGAGCTCTGAGACAGGATTGTGTCAAGGCACAGATCAAGAACCCCATGGTTACTCGGACAGAGCTTCAGAGTTCCTCTGCAGAGATGGGAGAACCTTCCAGAAAGACAACCATATCTGCAGCACTCCACCAATCATGCCCAGTCAGGATTGAGGCAAAGATTAATGGAGCAAAGTACAGAGAGATCCTTGTTGAAAACCTGGTCCAGAGCGCTCAGGAACTCAGACTGGGGCGAAGGTTCACCTTCCAACAGGACAACGAACATAAGCACACGGGTTCAAGACAACGTGGGACAAGTCTCAATGTCCTTGAGTGGCCTGAATGTCCTTGAGTGGCCCAGCCAGAGCCCGGCCTTGAACCCAATCGAACATCTCTATGGGGTATTGTGTTTAGATTGATGAGGGGGGGAACTATTTTAGGCTGTAAAAAGGTCAAGGGGTCTGAATACTTTCCGAATGCACTGTATTTTCTTCTGGAAATGTACCTTTTCTTTGCAGTCTGACTAGCATCTATTGAGTTGCAATGTCCCATACATTGGATGCCTAAATCAACTGGAAGTATCAACAAAACAAGTTTTGAAGCCACATAATCCAAAAGAAAAACTACATCTAATATATTTTCCTAAACTGACTCACAAATAATTGTGATTCAATTTGTCGCATTTGAGCCAAATCCCAATTTATACAATGGCAAAGTTCAATATTTTACAATGTTCAATATTTAGAACAGGGTATGGTAGGTGTCAGGCGTACCAGTTTGTGTGTGAAGAACTGTAACACTGCTGGCTTTTTTCATGCTCAACAGTTTCCCCTGTGTATCAAGAATGGTCCATGATCCAAAGCACATCCAGCCAACTTGACACAACTTTAGGAAGCACTGGAGACAACATGGGCCAGCATCCCTGTGGAACGCTTGACACCTTGTAGAGTCCATGCCTCGACGAATTGAGGCTGTTCTGAGGGCAAAAGGAGGTGTAACTAAATATTAGGAAGGTGTTCCTAATGTTTTGTACACAGTCTATACTGACATATTTATTCATTTTCATGGTTGGGAGGATTTTAAAAAAATCATATGGGGAGTGGGAAATATATATAGCATGCTTGCTTTGTACACCTGCACCTGTTGGGTAAAATTAAGTTAGACATTTCACGGATAGGCCTGTCTAAGACACTGTAAACCAACGCTCTTATTCAAAGTGAATGGTATCACATGACCAAGGAGATTTGGTGCATTTTAAGATGCTCCAGAAGCCGATTTGTTTCCTTAACTACATGTTTAGTGGTAGCATCGTCCTTTGGTCAGGGGGCAGAATAGAGCAAACTGCAAACCTTACCTCAGTCTGATGATCAGTTCCAGCATCATCTTGATAATGTCGTAAGGAGAATCCCCTTTAACTACGTTTTTTTATATTATGTATTATTATTGTATTATCAATAGCAGTGGACCACTTGCGGTACGCAAATAATACAACTTCTGGTATGTTGCTTGTTCCAGGGTTGTGCATCAGGCAACGCATGCTCCACGTCTTTAAGCATTGAGTCTGTGAGGACACAAACATTAAGTCCTGTTGGGAAAAACAAAGTCATTCACAAGGAACAGAGTTCGGCCAGGTTGAGATTTTATTTTTAAAAAAATATTAGGCTACATACCTGCACCTCAAGGTAACGCGGCAGGGCCAAGCCTCTCTAAAGGCCATAGGGACGTGCACGGTGTATCTTTGCTCATGCATGTTCATGCTTTTGCTGTCGTTGGTAGGGTTGAAGTGTAAAGCCGACTGCTACCCTACAGTATACAAAACGAAGCAGACCTGTGTTTTGATAAAAAGCTCAAGAATGGGCCTGGGGTAATGTATCCACTCTCAAATCCATAGACAAGAGCCAATGATGCAAGGACTGACCATGCATGATATCAACATTATAGTAGTCATACATATTTAACCATGTTTTTCATTTACAAACATTGGAGTAAAACAAGCTTGTGTTTTTGGTTCTTATAGGGTACAATATATATTATTCAAGAATCAATGGGTATTCATCATTAATTTATAAGTCCAAAAATTGATGTAGCAACTAAGGATTCTAGCTTTAACATACAGTATAAAACACACAGACACAGGAAATAAGTTGTTTTTAATAAATATGGAGGCTCTCAAAAAAGCCTTTGCCTGTAACGATAGTCTATTTCGTCCTCCTCATCGGACGAGGAGAGGCGAGAAGGATCGGGGGACCAATTTGCAGAGTGGTAAGTTTCCATGATATTTAATAAACACGAAAACAATATACGATACAAAAACAACAAACGAACATACCGTAACAGTTCCGTGTGGCGAAACACTAACACAGGAACAAACACCCACAAACCAAACGTGAAACCCCAGCTGCCTAAGTATGATTCTCAATCAGGGACAACGATTGACAGCTGCCTCTGATTGAGAATCATACCAGGCCGAACCCAAAATCCCAACATAGAAAACACACATAGACAACCCACCCCAACTCACGCCCTGACCATACTAAATAAATACAAAACAAGGGAAAATAAGGTCAGGAACGTGACATTGCCTCTGCTGAGCTGTTTGCTGCCTGCAATGCACACAACCTCTCCATCAGTGCCTGCCGTCAGGACCTGTGAATATTGAAAAGTTAATAATTCACAGCAGACTGTAAAGACATTGGAGAGGCAGCTGATAAATAAAAGTATATTTATCTTGTTAATTCCAGAGATGTCTCATACCTGCTCCATGCCAATTGCTGAACTTTTACATAGAGGTTACAAGGTCCCACCCAGTTCAAACTTGTTTATTAGAAGTATTCTGCCTTGCAATAATAAATACCATAAAGTTTAATAAAAAATAAAACCAGCAAATACTTATAGGTTTGATTAAAATAATAACTGCTATTTAGTAGGATAATGGTATTTAGTAACATAATATTATTACTAAAATAATTGCTAAGTGTTGTAGGCTACCTTGCCCTACTATTAGGGTTACTGTCTGTTCAGGGTTAGGGCTAAAATAAGGGTGAGACATAACATTTAAGGGATAGACCTAGGGTTAGGGTTTTTCCTGCAAAAAAATCTCATAGCTGTGGGTACTAAACTCAGCAAAAATGGAAAACGTCCCTTTTCCAGGACCCTGTCTTTCAAAGATCATTTGTTAAAATCCAAATAACTGTTTAAACACAGTTTCCCATGCTTGTTCAATGAACCATAAACAATTAATGAACATGCACCTGTGGAACGGTCGTTAAGACACTAACAGCTTACAGACGGTAGGCGATTAAGGTCACAGTTATGAAAACTTAGAACACTAAAGAGGCCTTTCTACTGACTCTCAAAAACACCAAAAGAAAGATGCCCAGGGTCCCTGCTCATCTGCGTGAACGTGCCTTAGGCATGCTGCAAGGAGGCATGAGGACTGCAGATGTGGCCAGGGCAATAAATTGCAATGTCTGCACTGTGAGACGCCTAAGACAGGGCTACACGGATACAGGACGGACAGCTGGTCGTCCTCGCAGTGGCAGACCACGTGTAACAACACCTACACAGGATTGGTACATCCGAACATCACACCTGCGGAACAGGTACAGGATGGCAACAACTGCCCGAGTTACACCAGGAACACACAATCCCTCCATCAGTGCTCAGACTGTCCACAATAGGCTGAGAGAGGCTGGACTGAGGGCTTGTAGGCCTGTTGTAAGGCAGGTCCTCAACAGACATTACCGGCAACAACGTCGCCTATGGGCACAAACCCACCGTCGCTGGACCAGACAGGACTGGCAAAAAGTGCTCTTCACTGACAAGTCACGGTTTTGTCTCCCAAGGGGTGATGGTCGGATTTGCGTTTATCTTCGAAGGAATGAGCGTTTCACTGAGGCCTGTACTCTGGAGCGGGATTGATTTGGAGGTGGAGGGTCCGTCATGGTCTGGGGCGGTGTGTCACAGCATCATCGGACTGAGCTTGTTGTCATTGCGGGCACTCTCAACGCTGTACGTTACAGGGAAGACATTCTCCTCCCTCATGTGGTACCGTCTTGCAGGTTCATCCATACATAACCCTCCAGCATGACAATGCCACCAGCCATACTGCTCGTTCTGTGCGTGATTTCCTGCAAGACAGGAATGTCAGTGTTCTGCCGTGGCCAGCGAAGATCCCGTATCTCAATCCCATTGAGCACGTCTGGGACCTGTTGGATCGGAGGGTGAGGGCTAGGGCCATTCCCCCCAGAAATGTCTGGGAACTTGCAGGTGCCTTGGTGGAAGAGTGGGGTAACATCTCACAGTAAGAACTGGCAAATCTGGTGCAGTCCATGAGGAGGAGATGCACTGCAGTCCTTAATGCAGCTGGTGGCCACACCAGATACTGACTGTTACTTTTGATTTTGACCCCCCCCCCCCCCCCCCCCTTTGTTCAGGGACACATTATTCCATGTCTGTGGAACTTGTTCAGTTTATGTTTCAGTTGTTGAATCTTGTTATGTTCATACAAATATTTACACGTTAAGTTTGCTGAAAATAAACGCAATTGACAGTGAGAGGACGTTTCTTTTTTTTGCTGAGTTTACATCCACAGTACACACTGCACAAGAGCAATGAAACGTCCATGAGCACCTGACGAAACATGGGATTTGTTTGATGTGAACATCAGGTACACTAGAGGTGAGTTAATGTGATATTTGCAGTCAACTATTTAACTGACATCAGCCTTCTGAGACAACAATATGTATCTGCAATCTAAACACAGTACATTAATATTCCCTGACAGACACATATGAAGAGGCTCGTCGTAAGCTTCCTATGGCTGTTGTCCAATCTGATCTTCAGACTGAGGAGGAGGATGACCGCCCTGCATATATGAAGAGAAAAGGAGGGTATAACACCTATAACAAATGATTTTTTTTTTTTTTTACATTTCAGTGGATGGCCTAAAAATCCAACATATGTTTACTTCACTGGTCGTTCTTATGAGTTCAATAACCTTTTATTTTTAACATCAGGGGCACAAATACGCGAATATTCAGTGCCACTGAAAGTGAGGATGAGGAGCCAATGGGAAAAGTTCTCACGCATGGGCCAGTCAAACACCTCTTAAGGGTTTGCCACCTGCACCAGTTATCAGACCTCCAGAGGGCAGAAGAGAGACACTTGGGAATTCTGAAAGGCCACATTAAACAACAGCAGCCAGTGTGTGATCGTAAGTGTTACATAGTCAGGTACATATTGTGGCCACCACCAACATCAAAGTTGCCCACCCCTGATCTATAATGTGATTGCGTTGATTATGTTGTTTATATTCATCTTTATTATGCTTTATAAAACTTTAAACTACTGAAAGAATGTGAGGGATAAAACACTGTTCTGTTTTGTATTTTTGCAGAAATTCTTTGTGAGATCTTAAACCTCCATAGAAATTATTTATAAGCATTACACTGCAAAAGCTCCAGGCGAACAGATCAACCCTGGATGAGTTTCCAGATTTGACAGACCTTCGGACTTCCAGTATCCTCGCTGTAAGACTTGAGGAGAGTCGAGGGCCAACTTTCAGATCAAGACTTAAAAAATAACCTGGTATGACAAGATATCATTCTATAATTATATGGACTGCTGAAAAGTAATCAACCAAGCCACAATCTGACCCAGAGTACCATTCCAGCTTTCTTCAAATTACTATTATTGTCACGGCCGTCGTAGGGAGGAGGACCAAGGCGCAGCGTGATAAGCGTACATTTGTCTTTTTTTAAAGAATGAACACTGAACAAAACGAACAAAATAACAAAACGTACAGTGAAGCTAATATGACTAGTGCAGACAGGCAACTAAACATAGAATAAGAATCCACAAAACCAAAAGGGAAAATGGCAACCTAATGTGATCCCCAATCAGAGACAACGATAAACAGCTGCCTCTGATTGGGAACCAATTCAGGTCACCATAGACTTACATATACCTAGATATACCAAAACCCCTAGACATACAAAAAAACCTAGACAATACAAAACAAGCATACCCACTCTCGTCACACCCTGACCTAACCAAAATAATAAAGAAAACATAGATAACTAAGGTCAGGGCGTGACAATTATATTCATCATATACGCGTTTTGTTTTTCAGCCCATATATTTGGGACTGTCTGGAGGGATGACCACCAAGGAGAATGTGTGAAGAATCCTCTCAAAACTCCTTACAAATGGCCTGGTCATGAAAATGAATTGGAGAGGGGCCAATGGGAAATAGGCTTTTGAACCTCTTGCCTTAAAAAGTGTTGTTATCGGTACATTTGCTTTCAAGGCCACTGCATGGGGCAGAGAGGCATAAAGTGATTAATTAAATATAAAAGGCCAGCATGTCAATTTGATTGTCAGCTGGGAAGTTCATTATTACAACACAAGTTTAAGGCAGGAAGAATATAATGAACTGGAAATATTTCAAAAAGCTATTAAACTATGAGTCATTTCTGGAAGTATTTCAGTAAGTGTTCTATTTACTCTCTTTCTGATATTTACAAAGGTACCGTGCGTTGCAGCCATTCTGAAGTTCCTGATGGATACATAAAACGATGGATAGCAGCTAGCCCCTGACAGAGATGGAGTGAGTGAGAAGTGACCGGACCTTGGAGGAGTGATGGAGAAAACCTGAATGCATACCAGAGCTTAAATTGAAAGAAAGCTTAAATAGACAAAATCAAACTACTTTTCATTGTTTCTGTGATGAAAAAAATAAAATTAACATTGAAATTAAATTATTTCAGTCTTTCCTGTTTAAGTAGTATTTTGATACAAATTATACCCATCCACAAAGTATGTATAAAATGTATAATAATAATATTTAAAATTACTAATTTTGTATACATTTATTTTAAAATTTGCATCGGGCCACTTCTGGGGGGATTCTGGTAAAATGCCGGCAAAGTTGGCTGAATTCCAGTAGATGGAAACGACCTGATGTACTTGGGCCGATTCTGGGCAGTCATTCATGCCGATTCCCGGGCCAATTCAATCAGTTCCGGCCCCCAGGAAGAGTGCCGCTTCCTCATTACTAGCTGGGTAGCTTTGATACTGGCTAGTTAGTTAGCTATATTGACAAATGCAGTGCTGCTGTTTTTGTTGTTGTTTAGTAATGCATACTACCCAGCTATGCTGGTTTAAACCCTCTATAAAAGGGTCAGTTTCAAACGTGGAAGTATAACATTATTGTCTGTAACCAATGGAGTAATATAAAAACCTTGTATTCTGTCTTGTGACAGGGTACGAACTTGAAATGACAATATAATATTGTTTGTGATAAGTTCAGACAGGAGGAATTAATACATTTATTTTTATCAGTGGGCAAATAAATGATTGAAACCAGGTTTTAAGAGACTTCAAGATCCCATACTGTTGTTTTTAAATGTTGTAGTGATCTTTGCTAATGAGCCATGTTACAATTGCCACCCAGGTGGGCTACCTAGCTCAATACGGAAAGAATCAATGTTCAGTCGGTTGCTTTAAACACTAACTGAATGGATGGGGTTTGTCTGGCGGTAAGACTGCTTATTTTAGATCATGTCCACCCACGTCCTACATTCATGTACAATGCACATGTTAACCCTATACAATATATTGATAATTGTGGAATTACTATAGCTACTGACTGTTCTTTTCTTGAATGTGCAATATAGAGGGACTATGCACCCTATTTCATTCTATAGTCTCCTGAATGAGTCACTGGCAAAGTGGCATGGCAATCTAATGTCCTCTTCTATGCTTAGTCAGTAGGCTGGTTAACTGCAAAATCCCAGGCCTGAAGCAGTCAATGCACAACAATTTGGAAACGCAATCGCGGGAATAAGACTTTTGAAGGCAAAAAAATTAATTCAAAATCTAAATTTTTTATTTAAAAAATTATCATGTTAAACCATTTGAAATTTGAGTGGACTTCCTGGTTGGGGAAAGACAAGGAGGCATCTTTGGACATCTGATCCACTAAATAAAGAAGAGATAAAGGATGATGCAGTGAATATAGACCTCACCCTTTAGTACTATTATCAACTTTTACTATTGTTAACACCCTGGCCCTCTGTTCCTCTTGTTGAAGTGTTGATCGTTGAACCGAAGCACTTTAAAAGATCCCTGGATTACAAACCTAAGGAGAAACTTAATTGCAAGTGGGTCTTTGAGTTCCTCAGCCTGGAGATTTAAAAGAAAACAAAAAAACATTGAGATGAAAGCAAGAGGAAAACTGTTGAATATTACTTCAATTTTTTGGATAGATGACGCAGTTTGGCACCAAATCTTGTAAAAAATATATATAAATATTTCAAAATGTATTGATTGGAGGGTAATCCTGTGTTAAAAGTGTTCCTGTAGAAAGTTGTTTTCACACTCAAATTTCTATCGTGAGACCAGAGACCATGGCATACCTCTACCACTTTAGGACAGGGTTCGTCAGTAATGGCAGGCAGCTATAATAAGTACCCTGCGTTTTTATGTGAGCACTGTGTTGTGGATTGTGGAGCAACAGGGCGGCTCGGGACACACACACGGCGTGGGGCCTCTGTTTTTATGTCCCCATCATGGACCTGGTGGGAAGATACCGTAGATAGATACTGTACTTCTCCCCCGCTCCTTTTTAACCTCTCCTGTCCCACAACACTTCTAACACATTTACAGTTGAAGTCGGAAGTTTACATATACCTTAGCCAAATACATATAAACTCAGTTTCACAAATCCTGACATTTAATACTCGTAAAAATTCCCTGTCTTAGGTCAGTTAGGATCACCACTTTATTTTAAGAATGTGAAATGTCAGAATAATAGTGGAGAGAATGATTTATTTCAGCTTTTATTTCTGTCATTACATTCCCAGTGGGTCAGAAGTTTACATAAACAACTAGTATTTTGTAGCATTGCCTTTGAATTGTTTAACTTGAAGTTTACATACACTAAGTTGACTGTGCCTTTAAACAGCTTGGAAAATTCCAGAAAATGATGTCATGGCTTTAGAAGCTTCTGATAGGCTAATTGACATAATTTGAGTCAATTGGAGGTGTACCTGTGGATGTATTTAAGGCCTACCTTCAAACTCTGTGCCTCTTTGCTTGACATTATGGGAAAATCAAAAGAAAGCCAAGACCTCAGAAAAAATGTTGTAGACCTCCACAAGTCTGGTTCATCCTTGTGAGCAATTTCCAAACGTATGAAGGTATCACGTACATCTGTACAAACAATAGTACGCAAGTATAAACACCATGGGACCACGCAGCCGTCATACCGCTCAGGAAGGAGACGCGGTCTGTCTCCTAGAGATGAACGTACTTTGGTGCGAAAAATGCAAATCAATCCCAGAACAACAGCAAAGAACCTTGTGAAGATGCTGGAGGAAACAGGTACAAAAGTATCTATATCCACAGTAAAACGAGTCCTATATCGACATAACCTGGAAGGCCGCTCAGCAAGGAAGAAGCCACTGCTCCAAAACCGCCATAAAAAAAGCCAGACTACGGTTTGCAACCCTGATGAAGACAGCTTGTCTGTCGAAACATTGGACATAAATATTTTTGTATCTGAGCTCCTAGAGTGTGCAGCTCTCCTTTATTTTTTTATGGTTTGCAACTGCACATGGGGACAAAGATCGTACTTTTTGGAGAAATGTCCTCTGGTCTGATAAAACAAAAATAGAACTGTTTGGCCATAATGACCATCTTTATGTTTGGAGGGAAAAAGAGGGAGCTTTGCAAGCCGAAGAACACCATCCCAACCGTGAAGCATAGGGTGGCAGCATCATGTTGTGGGGGTGCTTTGCTGCAGGAGGGACTGGTGCATTTCACAAAATAGATGACATCATGAGGAAAGAAAATGATGTGGATATATTGAAGCAACATCTCAAGACATCAGTCAGGAAGTCAAAGCTTGGTCGCAAATGGGTCTTCCAAATGGACAATGACCCCAAGCATACTTCCAAAGTTGTGGCAAAATTGCTTAAGGACAACAAAGTCAAGGTGTTGGAGTGGCCATCACAAAGCCCTGACCTCAATCCCATAGAAATTTTGTGGGCAGAGCTGAAAAAGTGTGTGTGAGCAAGAAGGCCTACAAACCTGACTCAGTTACACCAGCTCTATCAGGAGGAATGGGCCAAAATTCTCCAAACTTATTGTGGGAAGCTTGTGGAAGGCTACCTGAAACGTTTGACCCAAGTTAAATAATTTAAAGGCAATGCTAGCAAATACTAATTGAGTGTATGTAAACTTCTGACCCACTGGGAATGTGATGAAAGAAATAAAAGCTGAAATAAATCATTATCTCTACTATTATTCTGACATTTCACATTCTTGAAATAAAGTGGTGATCCTAACTGACCTAAAACAGGGAATTTTTACTAGGATTAAATGTCAGGAATTGTGAAAAACGGAGTTTAAATGTATTTGGCGAAGGCGTACGTAAACTTCTGACTTTCAACTGTACATACATATAGGGGCAGGTTGTCTGGATGGGTAATGTAATTAATGTGTACTTATATAGTACAAGCAAGTACCCCTTTAATATACACTTCACTTTAAAGAACTTTGGCAAATTGGGCAAAAAAATGTCTAACTCAAGCTGGATCTCAAAGCATGCTTTTAGATCAATGGGTAGCTGTTCTCCGTTCCTGTTATTTTAGGAGCAGAGAACCGGTAAAACACTTTCACAGATAAAAACCTTGTGCATGTTGGATCTAATCATCCATGTTCACAAACAAGTCAGATGCCTCTCACAAATCTAATCAGATTATCTCAAATTACACCCTGAAAGAAGCTTGTCTGTTGGCCCGGAAGGACTGCTGACTTCAGCAGAAAAACACATGCATTTCTTAAGTAAAAGGAGAGCTAGAGTCATGATTTCATGTTAATCGTGGTACATAGAAGTAAATAATTGTATTGATGTTAATGGTTAAATGCTGGTCCTTACTCAGAGGGAAAGAATTTGAACAATTTGTAATCTTGGACTAGCTATTTTGTTCTAATACAAAAAAAAATAATCATTACAGTAGCCTATGCTTTCAAATCTGACCCTTAATTTAGAGTTTATCGGTAATTGAAAATGTGTGCTCTTATTAGCTTGGTGATCATTCCACACATTACAGTATATTTTTCGAAGAAGAGACTGATGTGAAAGGCATTCGTACAAAATTGGGTTGTTCCACGAAGAGTGCCTTTTGCATCTCTTGGATATTTTAAGTCAAAATTGTGCAACAATATTGAATTTTAAAAAGCCTGTTATATTAATGATGTGCCCTTTAATATAGACCCCATGGATAATTCAACAGCTCACATTTTTATTATGGGTAAAGGCTTGCTAAAGTGCCAAAATTCAGCATTTGGACATGCCCCTCTGTCAGCCATGTCACTTCAAGGAAGATTTTAACCCACTTAATGCCAAAATGTCTCCCAAGTTTTACATTCATTGTAAATTAAGTCCTAGTTATTTTCTTGCTTTTGACAGTCATTTCTGTAGGTTATTATTTATTTAAAATGTGATTAGAGTTTCATTTACGTCTGTCCCTCATTTTAAAGCCAACCCTGTTACGTGAATTTAACTTTTTTTTATATATATCTGAAACTAATCCTTTTAAAATATTTTTCTGTCAAAGGAAACATTGAACAGCTAGCTAATAGTCAAATCATAGAGCAGGTGATCTGGTTCATCTCTTTTTGTCCATTTTGTGGTGGAAAAACGAGGGGGGGCGAGCATAATACATCAACCCTGTTACGGAAACAGGCTAGACATTTTTAAACAATATTTGTTTTTGGGGGGGGGGGGGGGGGGGGGGTGAAGCTTGCATGCATTTGCCACTCTGTTGCACACAACAAGCTTCAATGCTGATTTAAGAAGAAGTCATCAATCCTGTTACATTCCACAAGCAGTTCTCTACACCCGCATTAATATCTGCATGCGACCAATTACATTTGATTGATTATTTGGCACTTACTATAGTCATTTCTTTATTTAACCTCTTGATATGGGAAATCATGTTTTGAATTGTTTTTATTCAATTGTATTTAGATTTTTTTTACCCCTTTTTCTCCCCAATTTTGTGGTATCCAAATTGGTAGTTAATCGTCTCATCGCTGCAACTCCCGTACGGACTCGGGAGAGGCGAAGGTCGAGAGCCGAGACGCACTGATCTACAGGTTGAATATGGTGAGATTGTAGACGCCTACAGTGAATTGATAGTACAGTTTGTTTTGGCGATTTTACAGCTATTTAGCTAGTTCACATGCTGATATTATCTTCAATATTGTGTGTAGCTACACCAGCCAGCCCATAGAGAGAGCCATGTATTGTGGATTTTGTAGTAGACTTGAGCTACAACAGATTTCCATAACGATTTCCATGTTGTTATCAACCTTATTATAACTCTAAAATTAAACATTTGTTCACAAAAAAATATTGTTCACAAAGTGTTTTTTAACACTGTAAATGATTAAAGTTACACTTCTCAAAATGCACCAAGTTTGTGGAACGACAATTATTTATATCAGTGAAAACTGATTACACTTGCTTTTATTTGGTCTTCACCCACATCAGAAATAAATACTTGTGATTATTCATTTTTGTCGGCGCCAACGCATGAATGTACTGTAAGGAAAGTACCACCCTCATGATGTCAGGTTCTGAGGGCAATAAAAAAAATATTAATTGAAGGGAAACTTTCCATCTCCCATGAAGGTGGTTTGAACAATTCAGGTTTCTTTCTTTCAATACAAATTTGAAAAGACTAGATTAGTGTTCATTACTGTGTATTATCATTTTAAATAATGCAGTACAAGAAATATACTGTCTTCAAATGCTCCTTGGAAGTGGGAAATACGAGGTTCCAGCTGGGCAATAACCACTTGGAACAACTCTCCCAAGTCGGATGTCCAAGTGAGAAAGTTTGAGATGTTATTTTTTTCCCCACCTTTATTAAACCAGGTAGACCAGTTGAGAGCAAGTTCTCATTTACAACTGCGACCTGGCCAAGATAAAGCAAAGCAGTGCGACACATGGAATAAACAAAACATACAGTCAATAACACAGTAGAAAAGTCTATGTACAGTGTGTGCAAATGAAGTAAGATAAGGGAGGTAAGGCAATAAATAGGCCATAGTGGCGAAATAATTACAATTTAGCAATTAAACACTGGAGTAATAGATGTGCAGAAGATGAATGTGCAAGTAGAGATACTGGGTGCAAAGGAGCAAAAAAAACAATATGGTGATGAGGTAGTTGGGTGGGCTATTTACAGATGGGCTATGTACAGGTGCAATGATCTGTAAGCTGCTCTGACAGCTGATGCTTGAAGTTAGTGAGGGAGATATGAGTCTCCAGCTTCAGTGATTTTTGCAGTTCGTTCCAGTCGTTGGCAGCAGAGAAATGGAAGGAAAGGCGGCCAAAGTAGGAATTGGCTTTGGGGGTGACCAGTGAAATATACCTGCTGGAGCGCGTGCTACGGGTGGGTGCTGCTATGGTGACCAGTGAGCTGAGATAAGGCGGGGCTTTACCTAGCAAAGACTTATAGATGACCTGGAGCCAGTGGGTTTGGCGACGAATATGAAGCAAGGGCCAGCCATCAAGAGCATACCGGTCGCAGTGGTGGGTAGTATATGGGGCTTTGGTGACAAAATGGATGGCACTGTAATAGACTACATCCAGTTTGCTGAGTAGAGTGTTGGAGGCTGTTTTGTAAATGACATTGCCGAAGTCAAGGATCGGTAGGATAGTCAGTTTTACGAGGGTATGTTTGGCAGCATGAGGGAAGGAGGCTTTGTTGCGAAATAGGAAGCCAATTCTAGATTTAATTTTGGATTGGAGATGCCTAATATGAGTCTGGAAGGAGAGTTTACAGTCTAGCCAGACACCTAGGTATTTGAAGTTGTCCACATATTCTAAGTCAGAACCGCCCAGAGTAGTGATGCTAGATGGGCGGGCAGGTGCAGGTAGCGATCGGTTGAAGAGCATACATTTAGTTTTACTTGCATTTAAGAGCAGTTGGAGGCCACGGAAGGAGAGTTGTATGGCATTGAAGCTCATCTGGAGGTTAGTTAACACAGTGTCCAAAGAAGGGCCAGAGGTATACAGAATGGTGTCGTCTGCGTAGAGGTGGATCAAATAATCACCAGCCGCAAGAGCGACATCATTGATGTATACAGAGAAAAAGTTGGCCAGAGAATTGAACCCTGTGGCACCCCCATATAGACTGGCAGAGGTCCGGACAACAGGCCCTCCGATTTGACACACTGAACTCTGTCTGAGAAGTAGTTGGTGAACCAGGCGAGGCAGTCATTTGAGAAACCAAGGCTGTTGAATCTACCGATAAGAATGCTGTGATTAACAGAGTCGAAAGCCTTGGCCAGGTCGATGAAGACTGCTGCACAATACTGTCTTTTATCAATGGCGGTTATGATATCGTTTAGGACCTTGAGCGTGGCTGAGGTGCACACATGACCAGCTCTCAAACCAGATTGCATAGCGGAGAAGTTACGGTGGGATTCGAAATGGTCTGTGATCTGTTTGTTAACTTGGCTTTCAAAGACCCTAGAAAGGCAGGGTAGGATAGGTATATGTCTGTAACAGTTTGGGTCTAGGGTGTCTCCCCTTTTAAAGAGGGGGATGACCGCAGCAGCTTTACAATCTTTGGGGATCTCAGACGATACGAAAGAGAGGTTGAACAGGCTATTAATAGGGGTGATGTTGATACCCGAGTTTGAGTTGTGACATTTCATCACTGACCTTTCACCTTTTCTACCAAAAGATGATCAAGCAAATATATTTTTGACAACGTCAAACGTATGTATATGGATAATGTAGCTAGCTGGACCAATTGGATCAATGTTAAGTTAACTAAATGTATCATTAGTAATGTTAGCTAGCTAATCTACCAAGCTAAAATCGCCATGGTTGAAGAATTGTTCAGATTTGAACAAGAGCATGTCGGATTTTCCAGATACGATGAGCATTTGAAGGCAGCAATGGTGGGCTTGCTGAAGGGAACAACAGTGTTATTCCTCATACTTAAAAAGAAACTCGCCAGTCACACAAACACTCAACATTCAAGAATAATTTATCCTATGACGGAAAGGTTGTAGTCTAAAAGGCACAATCTTATGCACATGAGCAGTACTGGTACTTGGAAAACTGAAATAGATCACTTCAAAGTAACAATATAATGGTTGCCTAAAAAAGGTAGATGGTGTTGAAACAATGTTTTTTTTTAACAAGATTCAATACTTATCGATCTAGAATCCTTCTTAAAAGCATGCTTAACAGCTAACTCTTTTCCATTAGCTAAATAATTTACAATGAATTTAAGGGCTAATTAGTCGCTAATACGTACGCAATGCAGAGGCACACTTAACCATCAAAAATATGTAACTTTAAACTCTTTGATCTTTAAAATGATCACAAGGCCAGATCAGTATTTAGCACCGTCAATGTGTCCAGCCAGATACACCAGATGAAAGTTAACTCTAATCTAGGCAATCTAATCCAAACTGTGAAAGCGTTTCATTTTTCAAGATTCCAGTCAAATTAACTACCACATGTTTTAAGGTTGTCTTGTGCATCTCAGTGTCCATTCAGCCCCAGTCTCCTCCTCCACTCACCCCCGTCTTGCCCTCTCCTCAGTGGGTATAAAAGAGGACGTTTATTTATCAACTTCACTTCATCTGGAACCTCCAGCCTCATCAATCTGATCCACTGAACTACTGAACCACACGGACTGTGAGTATCAAAGCGGGAGTTAAGCAACTTAAGTTTCTGGGTATAGCATGTCTCCTGCTATATGTTGTGTAGCCTTGGCAACAACTGAATTATCTGGTGTTCAGGGATACAGCCATTTTAGACCTAGCTTCCTTTTCCGCTGAAAACGGTTGTGGGAACTCTTACGCCTGCTACGTTAAGTTATATTTTGTGTTACAGGTGATAACGCCAAGTAGTGATTTGAATTTGCTAAAAACTGAAATGTCTTTTGGGGCCACTTAAATTTTTGCCAACAGTCAGGATGCCTCAATTGAGTGGAAGAGTGCTAGTCGGGCCTCCCGAGTGGCGCAGTGGTCTAAGGCTGTGCCACTAGAGATTCTGGTCTCGAGTCCCGGCTGCGACCGGGAGACCCATGGGGCGGCTCACAATTGGCCCAGCGTTGTCTGGGTTAGGGGAGGGTTTGGCCGGCAGGGATGTCCTTGACCCATCATGCACTAGTGATTCCTGTGGCAGGCTGGGCGCAGTGCACACTGACATGGTCGCCAGGTGTTTCCTCCGACACATTGGTGCAGCTGGCTTCCGGGTTAAATGGGCATTGTGTCAAGAAGCAGTGCGGCTTGGCTGGGTTGTGTTTCAGGGGACGCATGGCTCTCGACCTTCACCTCTCCCGAGTCCGTACGGGAGTTGCAGCGATGTGTAGACAAGACTAACTACCAATTGGATGCCATGAAATTGGGGGGGAAATAAATAAAGAACGCTATTCACCATTTGAAAGGTGGTCCATTATATTACTATTTCAAAAGTAATTAAATTACACATTTTTGCCATGGGAATATTTGCTTTAGGAATTTAGAAAAAGCTAGCGATATGTATTTTTTGCAAAGCAGAGTTTTATTTATTTATTCTTTATTTCAGAATCATGAGCAATAACTACATGTCCAAGTATGATGAGATGCGTAAGGGAGACTACATGTGGTCCAATAACAAGGAATACAAGGCAGTTTTCCAGGTAGGTACATTTACAGATACAGACCATATGTAATCTGAAGTCAGCTATTGCTGAACCAGTGGACAGTGGCTCCCAAACTGTGTGGTAAAACATATTTTTTTAATGGTTATTCGCATACACATCCTTACCACAACCCTTTATCTCATCTGCACAGGAGGACGGTAACTTTGTCATCTATGGCTGGAGGCAGATGTGGTCCTCTGACACCGCCGGACAGCGTGACGCCTACCGCCTGTGCATGCAAGACGACAGCAACTTTGTCATGTACAAGAGGGATAACAAAATGATGTGGCAAACCAAGAGCCAGGCTCAAGGGTTCAAGATGTGCCGCATGTACCTGCGTAACGACGGCAACCTGGTCGTTGAGAAGGACGGAGAAGAAATGTGGAACTCTTCTTCCTCCAAGGGTCACAAGCAGTGAACGTCCTGACTCGGTCCGAACGGGCATCAAAGAAGATGACCTCTGTCCATCTGTACCATCAGTCAAATGCCTTGTGTTCAAATATCCCACTTAGAAATTGAGCAATGTGCTTTGCATGCTTTGTGTAAGTGTTATGCTAGTGTGGTTATTGGAACATAGCCTTAATGTATCAGATTCACAGTGAAATGATTATCCAATAAACCTTTTAAAAATGCCCCCAAAAAACTGTCTTGTGAAGCATGTTTTTTTAGTTTCTGATGGTGGTCTGTTGAGCCCGATGAGGAATGCATCCTTTCCATGAAGTAATCACTGATCTCATAAAGTTGGCAAGAGGAAAGCATTAGGTTAACTTTGTTATACTTTATTTTGATAGTTCCCTACAGATGATCTACAGATGCTCAAACTATCAACATGTTGATATATATATATATATATATATATATATATATATATATATATATATATATATTATATAATAGCCTGCTAGGGTAACGGTTAATGTTAGGGCTATAAAACTTACTTTTTGGATAGTCACAAATGCAGTCACCAGGGAAAGTCTACTCACCCCTGCGGGTTCACATTTTGCTTCCTTAAAATAAAAAAAATGCATTAAATTGGGATTTTGTTTCACTGATCGACACAACCTACTCCACACTTTCAAAGTGGAAGAATCTGGGGTTTTTTTACCGAGAAATCTGGACTTGTCTTCATACCCTTTGTCATGGCAAACCTAAACGAGTCACTTACACAACATTTCTTTAAAGATGCACTGTGCAGGAATTGCGCTGCCATTTCCTGTTTGCAAAAGCACTAATAGTTCCCCTAATTTCAGTTTGTGTCAAAACAAGCAAGTATAGTGTAGAGAATCATTGTACCATCTAAACCGCTGTGAAATATATATTTCCCATTACCAAAAATACTGTATTTTCAGCTGGTGTACCAAACCGAAAGTTAAAAAAAACGTAAGAATGGGAAGCATAGAAATAACGCACATAGAACAGATCTACCGCTTCTTTAATTTGCTTTCAATAAGAATGACAGATCTATAACGCAAATTTCTATGTGATTTTTGTCGGGTCACCCAAAAAGTTACATATTGCAGCTTTAAGAAGGCACATAAGTTGATTAGACTCTTCCTGTGTCCAATCACAGTGTTTCAAAACATTTAAATACACCAATGAGAAGATCTTTGCTGGAAATTCACTTAATGAAATGGGGACCATAGAGAGAACTTCTCTATGGTCCCCATTTCATTAAGGGAATTTCCAGCAAAGATCAAAATATGAGGAGGAAGAAACTGCCAAAAGAACTCAGATAAGGTTGTTGAAAGGCAAAGATTAGGAGAAGGCTACAAGGAAATGTATTACTCATTGAATATTCCGTTTGGGCACCTTCAGGGACATTTTTGTGAAGTGGAAAAAGTTTACACCACCCACACATTACCTAGATCGGGCTGTCCATCCCGAATGCCAAGAGACTGAAGGCATGTGCAGCCTGTGTGGAGGTGAAGGCCTCACCTTCTTCCAATGTCAAGTGTCCTACATAGCAAGAAGAGATCGAAGAGAGAGCCCACAGCATTTAACCCAGCACCCCAGACAAGTCAGCGAGACCACTACCGTGATGTCACCGCTGCTGGTCCAGGGACTGTGAGAGAGTGATCCCAGCACAGAGAGATGGAACCAGGAGTGTCTCCCACCAGCCCTCGAGCTGCAATATGAAAGAAAGTGACAGCGAGACCGACAGTGAAGATGAGAGATGAAGACGACACCTACGAAAAAGTGCAGACAGCGAGTACACCGACCAATCCCCACAGTCCAACTGCAAGTAGGAAGAAGATGACCCTTGCCCCTCCCTTCCCTGATTACGTCCCCTCCATCCCTACGTCCCAATGATGACCAGACCACCAGCATTCCCATCGTAGAAAAAGTGTGAAAACAAGTCAACTGTATTCTTTATTACAAAACACATTTCAATATTCTCTGCAATGTCACTATTCAAAGAAGAGGTATAATCTCTGGAATACTGAATGATTAACATTCCTTTGTCAAGTCAGTAATTACTACGGTTAAAAATAATAAGAGTTTTGGAAACTTCATGTGAAATGTCTGGGAAAACAAAGATTTAAATGAATTGAAGTTTGAAAGACAGAAAATATGTGAAAAGAAAATATTAACGAAATCTGACAAGAGTTTATACAGAACAACATAAATAAAGCATAAACAACTTTGAAGATGAATTATATGAATAGAAAAATGAAAGATGCTTTTAATGACTCAACCTCTTTTCAACATTCACATTTAAGCGGGTTTTGCCAGAATACATGCACCTAATGCCGTATATAACAAGAAAAGAGAATGAAAATAAGACTTGAAACTGTTACTGATGAGAAAAGGGAAAAGAAAAGCTGTAAAAGAAACATGCTCTGACATGTATAATAAAATTGATGAAACAAAAATGAATGAATATCTAAAAAAAACTAACTCTTCAGCCATTAGGGGGGGAAATAAATTATCGTTTGGGTGAAATTACCAGAGAAGTTTTTCATGCTATTATTAAGCAACCTAACGTGGGAAGTCTCCTGGCCCTAATGGTCTACTTGCCAAATGGTATGTTATTTATCAATGATGTGATTGACAAACATCTGCTTTTAATCAAGGTGTAAAACAAGGCAATCTACAGTATGTAAATCATTTTACTGTGGGGTGATTACATTTCAGGACAGTAAACAAAGAGTCGCGGCACCTTTTGGACCTTTGATATCCAGTCTTTTTTTTGCGCACACACAATTAGCATGATCCACAGCACACAAACTCAAGAAATTGACAATTATTAAATGTCTTTTTATGTTATTGAATTTGTATAATATGAAATGCCTTTCCTCTTGATTAGAGTTTCACATAACATGTATTTGTGCAATTAGGATTAATAAAAGCTCTTTAAAAAGCACAAGGCCTCTGCCAACTCTTTGCAATGTTGCTCCAAAATCCTTTAGTAAGGGGGGAGTCAATTCTCACGTTGGAGCCTTGATTGTCCTCCTGGAAATGGACATATTCTTGGGACTAGCCCCCGGAGAATGGGCAGTCTGCCTTGCTATTGTGGCTCTGTTTCCATTCCAACTACCTGGAGGATTTCATGGCAGAAGTTAGGAAGGTATTTGATTCTCCGGTGTCCGGGAGAGAGGCGGCCAGTAAACTTCTTGAATTATGTCAAAACTCCAGTAGTGTGGCAGACTACGCGGTTGATTTTGTGGCAGACTACGCGGTTGACGGTCCTGGCGCTTGCTTCTTCACAACAATTGAACCGCTCTCCTTGAAGTTCTTGATGATCCAATAAATGGTTGATTTAGGTGCAATCTTACTGGCAGCAATATCCTTGCCCGTGAAGTCCTTTTTGTGTAAAGCAATGATGACGGCATGTGTTTCCTTGCAGGAAACCATGGTTGACAGAGGAAGAACAATGATTCCAAGCACCACCCTACTATTGAAGCTTCCAGTTATTCGAACTCAATCAGCATGACAGAGTGATCTCCAGCCTTGTCCTCGTCAACACTCACACCTGTGTTAATGAGAAAATCACTGACATAATGTCAGCTGGTCCTTTTGTGGCAAGGCTGAAATGCAGTGGAAATGTTTTTTTGGGATTCAGTTAATTTGCATGGAAAAGAGGGACTTTGCAATTAATTGCAATTCATCTGATCACTCTTCATAACATTCTGGAGTATATGCAAATTGCCATCATACAAACTGAGGCAGCAGACTTTGTGAAAATGTATATTTGTGTCATTCTCAAAACTTTTGGCCACGACTGCACAAGAGATTAACAAGTTCAAGTGATTGAGAATAAATGTCGTAAAAAAGAAAGAAAAAAGAACATGAAATAACGTATGTACAAAAACTACTTTACAAAATGTAGACAACAGTCAGTCAGAGTTTACTGGGCCTGGCTAACACCATGCTGGGACCTCATCAGTGCCAGCCACTCTTCCACAGTTTGGCCGCCAGAGGTAGCGGCACAGAATCGCACAGTTCCATTCAGTGTCCAAATTCACAAGTTTTAGGCTTGCCACATTTAGAACAGTTGTATCCTTCGTACGGCTTGTGCGTCCTGACTTTAGTCCCAGACTCCAGCCTCTTCCTCCTTCTCCATTCGGTGGTCCTGGAGACCTTGGGTCCACCAGCAAGAGGGGGCAGAGGAGTGCAGGTCGAGGGGCAGGTCTTGGGAGACTGGAGTTATAGGGAGGGAGGTGGTAGGCAGACTGGGTGGCGGTAGAGGTGGCTCTGGAAAGCTGGTACAGTAAGTGCTGCTGGTTGATGGGGCTGGCAGCGGTGATGTGCTCCTGACTGCAGCGTGGAAGGGGCCTGACTCTTCCCTCTCTGCAGTCATGCTGTCCCGGGTCTGGTGCAGGGTCACTCTCTCCACGGAGGATAACCGTTTGTTGTACCTGTGTGAAAAACGTGAAATATGTTAATTGTTATCAGTAACACTGTCAACCAATGAACTACACATAAAATATACCAAAATATTAAACATACCACTTTATTAAGGTCAACTTGTTGACCTCAAACAGTTGCAGCCTTGTGTGGATCTTCAGGTTTGGGCTGTCCAGCACCATGTTCCTGATTCTCCTGTAGTCCCCCAGGATGGCAGCCCACCTGTTGACCCGGTTTCCAAGCACCGTCTTGCCAGCAGGGTGTTTGTGGCACAGCTCAACAAAAATGGCCTCCACTATCCTGCTGGTGTTGGGCCACTGAGCAGGTCCAGAGCCTTGGCCAAGCAGGGAGCTGAAGGTAGATTAAGTTAACAAAAGGAAACATCACGTTAATGAGAAATACACTCATGGCTTTATGTGTGTAGTGAGTTTAGAAAATTTGTGCAATATGTACCGTTTCATACTCTTCCCCCTTCACGGTTGAGGTCTTTGAATTTTTGAAAAGCCCCTGCAGAACTCAGTGGGCGGTGGAGTGGCCTTCCTGAGTGAAGGGAGTGGTGGAAGACTCTCATCGAGGGCGTGCAAGGAGATGGTGGGGTCCTCCTCCTCATCAAGCTCTCCCAGGTCGTCCTCTCCTCTCTCAAATAGATCAGGTGTCCCGTCTGGGACATCTGGGTCCTTACCGAGGTTGGACTCCAGCTTCTGGTCACCATCGGTCTGGGAGAACAGATACTCAACCCCAATGAGTTCCCCTTAAACAGAGAAACAACAAAAAAGAGAGTTGTACATAAACAGAACCGCACATGTTTTAGTGTATGTATTGTTTCTATCATTTATAAATACATTCCAGTGTACTTTGCAGGCCTTGTGTGATCGTTCACAAGACTACAACCCATGAGCTTCAGGCTCAGCTCATTGATGAGGTACTGGGCTACACCATCATAGCAGTGCAGGGTTTGCTTCTGCCCCCCCTCTCCCCCCATCCCTCCGCTGCAGCTTCGGCACGGTCTTCATTCCACCGAACCAACCCTTCAAGGAGGTAGGCCTGAAAGTGCTACTTGTTCCTATAAATGACAACAACAACAAATAAGAACTCCTCACATGCACACAGTTGTTAACACACAACATGACGTAACAACATGACCCAGTTTTACATTTAACATTCCAGGAATAAAGCGGTTGAGGTGGAAAGATTCCAGGGAGGTGGACCCACGTGAGCAGCGCAAGACAGGCAGGATGACCCCTCCCGTCCTTGCCCTTGTTGGTGTAGAGGCTCACACAAGGGAGGTCCTGAATGCAGACCAGGTGTCATCTCTGGGTCTGCCAGATGGCCAGCATCCTGTCACAGTCCAGGAGCCGGATGCCTATGGTGTCTGTGGCATCCATGAAGGTCTCCAGGAGCTCCCCAATGAGAAGCTCGGTCTCCTCCAGCCCGTGCGTGTGTGGCGACGACAGTGCCGAGCCATCTCCTTGGAGCTGATCCTCTTCATCGCCTGGGCATCGCTGAGCCCCTTGAAGTGGCCCATTGAGATCCCCTGTTTTACTTGGTATTTCCTGAACCAGGCCATGTAGCTGTATTGAGATAAAGGGAAAAAAACAAGTCCCAAACAGGCCAAAAAAGAGGCTTAAAGATATTTAACGACAATGGTCGTTAGAATGTAAGGTCACTATAGCTCTTCCTCTCCCTATCTTTGGCCTCATAAAGCTCATTGTAGGTAAGGGACTTGTGGTCCCCAAAGCCAACAAGGCGCGAATCCTCCTGGTCAGGTTGGTGGGGCAAGGTCCCGTCCCGTACCCTGCATTCCTCCACTGCCCTCTGGACCTCAGGAAACAGGTTAGTAAACCTGTCCAGATGGTTGGGAAAATGTTATACATTGTATTGTGATTCTGACTGATTTCAAGTTTATGTAATTTTATAAGAAATTAGTCGTGGCCAAAAGTTTTGAGAATGACACAAATATTAATTTCCACAAAGTTTGCTGCTTCAGTGTCTTTAGATATTTTTGTCAGATGTTACTATGGAATACTGAAGTATAATTACAAGCATTTCATAAGTGTAATTTATTGACAATTACATGAAGTTGATGCAAAGAGTCAATATTTGCAGTGTTGACCCTTCTTTTTCAAGACTCCGGCAATCCGCCCTGGCATGCTGTCAATTAACTTCTGGGCCACATCCTGACTGATGGCAGCCCATTCTTGCATAATCAATGCTTGGAGTTGGTCAGAATTTGTGGGGTTTTGTTTGTCCACCTGCCTCTTGAGGATTGGCCACAAGTTCTCAATGGGATTAAGGTCTGGGGAGTTTCCTGGCCATGGACCTAAAATATCGATGTTTTGTTCCCCGAGCCACTTAGTTATCACTTTTGCCTTATGGCAAGGTGCTCCATCATGCTGGAAAAGGCATTGTTCGTCACCAAACTGTTCCTGGATGGTTGGGAGAAGTTGCTCTCGGAGGATGTGTTGGTACCATTCTTTATTCATGGCTGTATTCCTAGGCAAAATTGTGAGTGAGCCCACTCCTTTGGCTGAGAAACAACCCCACACATGAATGGTCTCAGGATGCTTTACTGTTGGTATGACACAGGACTGATGGTAGAGCTCACCTTGTCTTCTCCGGACAAGCTTTTTTATGGATGCCCCAAACAATCTGAAAGGAGATTCATCAGAGAAAATGACTTTACCCCAGTCCTCAGCAGTCCAATCCCTGTACCTTTTGCAGAATATCAGTCTGTCCCTGATGTTTTTCCTGGAGAGAAGTGGCTTCTTTATTGCCTTTCTTGACACCAGGCCATCCTCCAAAAGTATTCGCCTCACTGTGCGTGCAGATGCACTCACACCTGCCTGCTGCCATTCTTGAGCAAGCTCTGTACTGGTGGTGCCCCGATCCCGCAGCTGAATCAACTTTAGGAGACGGTCCTGGCGCTTGCTGGACTTTCTTGTGTGCCCTGAAACCTTCTTCACAACAATTGAACCGCTCTCCTTGAAGTTCTTGATGATCCGATAAATGGTTGATTTAGATGCAATCTTACTGGCAGCAATATCCTTGCCTGTGAAGCCCTTTTTGTGCAAAGCAATGATGACGGTACGTGTTTCCTTGCAGGTAACAATGGTTGACAGAGGAAGAACAGTGATTCCAAGCGCCACCCTCCTTTTGAAGCTTCCAGTCTGTCATTTGAACTCAATCAGCATGACAGAGTGATCTCCAGCCTTGTCCTCGTCAACACTCACACCTGTGTTAACGAGAAAGTCACTGACATGATGTCAGCTGGTCCTTTTGTGTCAAGGCTGAAATGCAGTGGAAATGTTTTTTGGGGATTCAGTTAATTTGCATGGAAAAGAGGGACTTTGCAATTAATTGCAGTTCATCTGATCACTCTTCATAACATTCTGGAGTATATGCAAATTGCCATCATACAAACTGAGGCAGCAGACTTTGTGAAAATTAATATTTGTGTCATTCTCAACTTTTGGCCACGACTGTACAAGAGATTAAAAAGTTCAAGTGATTGAGAATAAATGTCGTAAAAAAAAAAAGAAAAAAAAGAACAAGAAATAACATGTACAAAAACTACTTTACAAAATGTACACACCAGTCAGTCAGTATTTACTGGGCCTGGCTAGCACCATGCTGGGAACTCATCAGTGCCAGCCACTCTTCCACAGTTTGGCCGCCAGAGGTAGCGGCACAGAATCGCACAGTTCCATACATACGGTGTCCAAATTCACAAGTTTTAGGCTTGCCACATTTAGAACAGTTGTATCCTTCTTACGGCTTGTGCGTCCTGACTTTAGTCCCAGACTCCAGCCTCTTCCTCCTTCTCCATTCGGTGGTCCTGGAGACCTTGGGTCCACCAGCAAGAGGGGGCAGAGGAGTGCAGGTCGAGGGGCAGGTCTTGGGAGACTGGAGTTATAGGGAGGGAGGTGGTAGGCAGACTGGGTGGCGGTAGAGGTGGCTCTGGAAAGCTGGTACAGTAAGTGCTGCTGGTTGATGGGGCTGGCAGCGGTGATGTGCTCCTGACTGCAGCGTGGAAGGGGCCTGACTCTTCCCTCTCTGCAGTCATGCTGTCCCGGGTCTGGTGCAGGGTCACTCTCTCCACGGAGGATAACCGTTTGTTGTACCTGTGTGAAAAACGTGAAATATGTTAATTGTTATCAGTAACACTGTCAACCAGTGAACTACACATAAAATATACCAAAATATAAAACATACCACTTTATTAAGGTCAACTTGTTGACCTCAAACAGTTGCAGCCTTGTGTGGATCTTCAGGTTTGGGCTGTCCAGCACCATGTTCCTGATTCTCCTGTAGTCCCCCAGGATGGCAGCCCACCTGTTGACCCGGTTTCCAAGCACCGTCTTGCCAGCAGGGTGTTTGTGGCACAGCTCAACAAAAATGGCCTCCACTATCCTGCTGTTGTTGGGCCACTGAGCAGGTCCAGAGCCTTGGCCAAGCAGGGAGCTGAAGGTAGATTAAGTTAACAAAAGGAAACATCACGTTAATGAGAAATACACTCATGGCTTTATGTGTGTAGTGAGTTTAGAAAATTTGTGCAATATGTACCGTTTCATACTCTTCCCCCTTCACGGTTGAGGTCTTTGAATTTTTGAAAAGCCCCTGCAGAACTCAGTGGGCGGTGGAGTGGCCTTCCTGAGTGAAGGGAGTGGTGGAAGACTCTCATCGAGGGCGTGCAAGGAGATGGTGGGGTCCTCCTCCTCATCAAGCTCGCCCAGGTCGTCCTCCTCTCCCTCTCCTCTCTCAAATAGATCAGGTGTCCCGTCTGGGACATCTGGGTCCTTACCGAGGTTGGACTCCAGCTTCTGGTCACCATCGGTCTGGGAGAACAGATACTCAACCCCAATGAGTTCCCCTTAAACAGAGAAACAACAAAAAAGAGAGTTGTACATAAACAGAACCGCACATGTTTTAGTGTATGTATTGTTTCTATCATTTATAAATACATTCCAGTGTACTTTGCAGGCCTTGTGTGATCGTTCACAAGACTACAACCCATGAGCTTCAGGCTCAGCTCATTGATGAGGTACTGGGCTACACCATCATAGCAGTGCAGGGTTTGCTTCTGCCCCCCCTCTCCCCCCATCCCTCCGCTGCAGCTTCGGCACGGTCTTCATTCCACCGAACCAACCCTTCAAGGAGGTAGGCCTGAAAGTGCTACTTGTTCCTATAAATGACAACAACAACAAATAAGAACTCCTCACATGCACACAGTTGTTAACACACAACATGACGTAACAACATGACCCAGTTTTACATTTAACATTCCAGGAATAAAGCGGTTGAGGTGGAAAGATTCCAGGGAGGTGGACCCACGTGAGCAGCGCAAGACAGGCAGGATGACCCCTCCCGTCCTTGCCCTTGTTGGTGTAGAGGCTCACACAAGGGAGGTCCTGAATGCAGACCAGGTGTCATCTCTGGGTCTGCCAGATGGCCAGCATCCTGTCACAGTCCAGGAGCCGGATGCCTATGGTGTCTGTGGCATCCATGAAGGTCTCCAGGAGCTCCCCAATGAGAAGCTCGGTCTCCTCCAGCCCGTGCGTGTGTGGCGACGACAGTGCCGAGCCATCTCCTTGGAGCTGATCCTCTTCATCGCCTGGGCATCGCTGAGCCCCTTGAAGTGGCCCATTGAGATCCCCTGTTTTACTTGGTATTTCCTGAACCAGGCCATGTAGCTGTATTGAGATAAAGGGAAAAAAACAAGTCCCAAACAGGCCAAAAAAGAGGCTTAAAGATATTTAACGACAATGGTCGTTAGAATGTAAGGTCACTATAGCTCTTCCTCTCCCTATCTTTGGCCTCATAAAGCTCATTGTAGGTAAGGGACTTGTGGTCCCCAAAGCCAACAAGGCGCGAGTCCTCCTGGTCAGTTTGGTGGGGCAAGGTCCCGTCCCGTACCCTGCGTTCCTCCACTGCCCTCTGGACCTCAGGAAACAGGTTAGTAAACCTGTCCAGATGGTTGGGAAAATGTTATACATTGTATTGTGATTCTGACTGATTTCAAGTTTATGTAATTTTATAAGAAATTACAGTCGTGGCCAAAAGTTTTGAGAATGACACAAATATTAATTTCCACAAAGTTTGCTGCTTCAGTGTCTTTAGATATTTTTGTCAGATGTTACTATGGAATACTGAAGTATAATTACAAGCATTTCATAAGTGTAATTTATTGACAATTACATGAAGTTGATGCAAAGAGTCAATATTTGCAGTGTTGACCCTTCTTTTTCAAGACTCCGGCAATCCGCCCTGGCATGCTGTCAATTAACTTCTGGGCCACATCCTGACTGATGGCAGCCCATTCTTGCATAATCAATGCTTGGAGTTGGTCAGAATTTGTGGGGTTTTGTTTGTCCACCTGCCTCTTGAGGATTGGCCACAAGTTCTCAATGGGATTAAGGTCTGGGGAGTTTCCTGGCCATGGACCTAAAATATCGATGTTTTGTTCCCCGAGCCACTTAGTTATCACTTTTGCCTTATGGCAAGGTGCTCCATCATGCTGGAAAAGGCATTGTTCGTCACCAAACTGTTCCTGGATGGTTGGGAGAAGTTGCTCTCGGAGGATGTGTTGGTACCATTCTTTATTCATGGCTGTATTCCTAGGCAAAATTGTGAGTGAGCCCACTCCTTTGGCTGAGAAACAACCCCACACATGAATGGTCTCAGGATGCTTTACTGTTGGTATGACACAGGACTGATGGTAGAGCTCACCTTGTCTTCTCCGGACAAGCTTTTTTATGGATGCCCCAAACAATCTGAAAGGAGATTCATCAGAGAAAATGACTTTACCCCAGTCCTCAGCAGTCCAATCCCTGTACCTTTTGCAGAATATCAGTCTGTCCCTGATGTTTTTCCTGGAGAGAAGTGGCTTCTTTATTGCCTTTCTTGACACCAGGCCATCCTCCAAATGTATTCGCCTCACTGTGCGTGCAGATGCACTCACACCTGCCTGCTGCCATTCTTGAGCAAGCTCTGTACTGGTGGTGCCCCGATCCCGCAGCTGAATCAACTTTAGGAGACGGTCCTGGCGCTTGCTGGACTTTCTTGTGTGCCCTGAAACCTTCTTCACAACAATTGAACCGCTCTCCTTGAAGTTCTTGATGATCCGATAAATGGTTGATTTAGATGCAATCTTACTGGCAGCAATATCCTTGCCTGTGAAGCCCTTTTTGTGCAAAGCAATGATGACGGTACGTGTTTCCTTGCAGGTAACAATGGTTGACAGAGGAAGAACAGTGATTCCAAGCGCCACCCTCCTTTTGAAGCTTCCAGTCTGTCATTTGAACTCAATCAGCATGACAGAGTGATCTCCAGCCTTGTCCTCGTCAACACTCACACCTGTGTTAACGAGAAAGTCACTGACATGATGTCAGCTGGTCCTTTTGTGTCAAGGCTGAAATGCAGTGGAAATGTTTTTTGGGGATTCAGTTAATTTGCATGGAAAAGAGGGACTTTGCAATTAATTGCAGTTCATCTGATCACTCTTCATAACATTCTGGAGTATATGCAAATTGCCATCATACAAACTGAGGCAGCAGACTTTGTGAAAATTAATATTTGTGTCATTCTCAACTTTTGGCCACGACTGTACAAGAGATTAAAAAGTTCAAGTGATTGAGAATAAATGTCGTAAAAAAAAAAAGAAAAAAAAGAACAAGAAATAACATGTACAAAAACTACTTTACAAAATGTACACACCAGTCAGTCAGTATTTACTGGGCCTGGCTAGCACCATGCTGGGAACTCATCAGTGCCAGCCACTCTTCCACAGTTTGGCCGCCAGAGGTAGCGGCACAGAATCGCACAGTTCCATACATACGGTGTCCAAATTCACAAGTTTTAGGCTTGCCACATTTAGAACAGTTGTATCCTTCTTACGGCTTGTGCGTCCTGACTTTAGTCCCAGACTCCAGCCTCTTCCTCCTTCTCCATTCGGTGGTCCTGGAGACCTTGGGTCCACCAGCAAGAGGGGGCAGAGGAGTGCAGGTCGAGGGGCAGGTCTTGGGAGACTGGAGTTATAGGGAGGGAGGTGGTAGGCAGACTGGGTGGCGGTAGAGGTGGCTCTGGAAAGCTGGTACAGTAAGTGCTGCTGGTTGATGGGGCTGGCAGCGGTGATGTGCTCCTGACTGCAGCGTGGAAGGGGCCTGACTCTTCCCTCTCTGCAGTCATGCTGTCCCGGGTCTGGTGCAGGGTCACTCTCTCCACGGAGGATAACCGTTTGTTGTACCTGTGTGAAAAACGTGAAATATGTTAATTGTTATCAGTAACACTGTCAACCAGTGAACTACACATAAAATATACCAAAATATAAAACATACCACTTTATTAAGGTCAACTTGTTGACCTCAAACAGTTGCAGCCTTGTGTGGATCTTCAGGTTTGGGCTGTCCAGCACCATGTTCCTGATTCTCCTGTAGTCCCCCAGGATGGCAGCCCACCTGTTGACCCGGTTTCCAAGCACCGTCTTGCCAGCAGGGTGTTTGTGGCACAGCTCAACAAAAATGGCCTCCACTATCCTGCTGTTGTTGGGCCACTGAGCAGGTCCAGAGCCTTGGCCAAGCAGGGAGCTGAAGGTAGATTAAGTTAACAAAAGGAAACATCACGTTAATGAGAAATACACTCATGGCTTTATGTGTGTAGTGAGTTTAGAAAATGTGTGCAATATGTACCGTTTCATACTCTTCCCCCTTCACGGTTGAGGTCTTTGAATTTTTGAAAAGCCCCTGCAGAACTCAGTGGGCGGTGGAGTGGCCTTCCTGAGTGAAGGGAGTGGTGGAAGACTCTCATCGAGGGCGTGCAAGGAGATGGTGGGGTCCTCCTCCTCATCAAGCTCGCCCAGGTCGTCCTCCTCTCCCTCTCCTCTCTCAAATAGATCAGGTGTCCCGTCTGGGACATCTGGGTCCTTACCGAGGTTGGACTCCAGCTTCTGGTCACCATCGGTCTGGGAGAACAGATACTCAACCCCAATGAGTTCCCCTTAAACAGAGAAACAACAAAAAAGAGAGTTGTACATAAACAGAACCGCACATGTTTTAGTGTATGTATTGTTTCTATCATTTATAAATACATTCCAGTGTACTTTGCAGGCCTTGTGTGATCGTTCACAAGACTACAACCCATGAGCTTCAGGCTCAGCTCATTGATGAGGTACTGGGCTACACCATCATAGCAGTGCAGGGTTTGCTTCTGCCCCCCCTCTCCCCCCATCCCTCCGCTGCAGCTTCGGCACGGTCTTCATTCCACCGAACCAACCCTTCAAGGAGGTAGGCCTGAAAGTGCTACTTGTTCCTATAAATGACAACAACAACAAATAAGAACTCCTCACATGCACACAGTTGTTAACACACAACATGACGTAACAACATGACCCAGTTTTACATTTAACATTCCAGGAATAAAGCGGTTGAGGTGGAAAGATTCCAGGGAGGTGGACCCACGTGAGCAGCGCAAGACAGGCAGGATGACCCCTCCCGTCCTTGCCCTTGTTGGTGTAGAGGCTCACACAAGGGAGGTCCTGAATGCAGACCAGGTGTCATCTCTGGGTCTGCCAGATGGCCAGCATCCTGTCACAGTCCAGGAGCCGGATGCCTATGGTGTCTGTGGCATCCATGAAGGTCTCCAGGAGCTCCCCAATGAGAAGCTCGGTCTCCTCCAGCCCGTGCGTGTGTGGCGACGACAGTGCCGAGCCATCTCCTTGGAGCTGATCCTCTTCATCGCCTGGGCATCGCTGAGCCCCTTGAAGTGGCCCATTGAGATCCCCTGTTTTACTTGGTATTTCCTGAACCAGGCCATGTAGCTGTATTGAGATAAAGGGAAAAAAACAAGTCCCAAACAGGCCAAAAAAGAGGCTTAAAGATATTTAACGACAATGGTCGTTAGAATGTAAGGTCACTATAGCTCTTCCTCTCCCTATCTTTGGCCTCATAAAGCTCATTGTAGGTAAGGGACTTGTGGTCCCCAAAGCCAACAAGGCGCGAGTCCTCCTGGTCAGGTTGGTGGGGCAAGGTCCCGTCCCGTACCCTGCGTTCCTCCACTGCCCTCTGGACCTCAGGAAACAGGTTAGTAAACCTGTCCAGATGGTTGGGAAAATGTTATACATTGTATTGTGATTCTGACTGATTTCAAGTTTATGTAATTTTATAAGAAATTACAGTCGTGGCCAAAAGTTTTGAGAATGACACAAATATTAATTTCCACAAAGTTTGCTGCTTCAGTGTCTTTAGATATTTTTGTCAGATGTTACTATGGAATACTGAAGTATAATTACAAGCATTTCATAAGTGTAATTTATTGACAATTACATGAAGTTGATGCAAAGAGTCAATATTTGCAGTGTTGACCCTTCTTTTTCAAGACTCCGGCAATCCGCCCTGGCATGCTGTCAATTAACTTCTGGGCCACATCCTGACTGATGGCAGCCCATTCTTGCATAATCAATGCTTGGAGTTGGTCAGAATTTGTGGGGTTTTGTTTGTCCACCTGCCTCTTGAGGATTGGCCACAAGTTCTCAATGGGATTAAGGTCTGGGGAGTTTCCTGGCCATGGACCTAAAATATCGATGTTTTGTTCCCCGAGCCACTTAGTTATCACTTTTGCCTTATGGCAAGGTGCTCCATCATGCTGGAAAAGGCATTGTTCGTCACCAAACTGTTCCTGGATGGTTGGGAGAAGTTGCTCTCGGAGGATGTGTTGGTACCATTCTTTATTCATGGCTGTATTCCTAGGCAAAATTGTGAGTGAGCCCACTCCTTTGGCTGAGAAACAACCCCACACATGAATGGTCTCAGGATGCTTTACTGTTGGTATGACACAGGACTGATGGTAGAGCTCACCTTGTCTTCTCCGGACAAGCTTTTTTATGGATGCCCCAAACAATCTGAAAGGAGATTCATCAGAGAAAATGACTTTACCCCAGTCCTCAGCAGTCCAATCCCTGTACCTTTTGCAGAATATCAGTCTGTCCCTGATGTTTTTCCTGGAGAGAAGTGGCTTCTTTATTGCCTTTCTTGACACCAGGCCATCCTCCAAAAGTATTCGCCTCACTGTGCGTGCAGATGCACTCACACCTGCCTGCTGCCATTCTTGAGCAAGCTCTGTACTGGTGGTGCCCCGATCCCGCAGCTGAATCAACTTTAGGAGACGGTCCTGGCGCTTGCTGGACTTTCTTGTGTGCCCTGAAACCTTCTTCACAACAATTGAACCGCTCTCCTTGAAGTTCTTGATGATCCGATAAATGGTTGATTTAGATGCAATCTTACTGGCAGCAATATCCTTGCCTGTGAAGCCCTTTTTGTGCAAAGCAATGATGACGGTACGTGTTTCCTTGCAGGTAACAATGGTTGACAGAGGAAGAACAGTGATTCCAAGCGCCACCCTCCTTTTGAAGCTTCCAGTCTGTCATTTGAACTCAATCAGCATGACAGAGTGATCTCCAGCCTTGTCCTCGTCAACACTCACACCTGTGTTAACGAGAAAGTCACTGACATGATGTCAGCTGGTCCTTTTGTGTCAAGGCTGAAATGCAGTGGAAATGTTTTTTGGGGATTCAGTTAATTTGCATGGAAAAGAGGGACTTTGCAATTAATTGCAGTTCATCTGATCACTCTTCATAACATTCTGGAGTATATGCAAATTGCCATCATACAAACTGAGGCAGCAGACTTTGTGAAAATTAATATTTGTGTCATTCTCAACTTTTGGCCACGACTGTACAAGAGATTAAAAAGTTCAAGTGATTGAGAATAAATGTCGTAAAAAAAAAAAGAAAAAAAAGAACAAGAAATAACATGTACAAAAACTACTTTACAAAATGTACACACCAGTCAGTCAGTATTTACTGGGCCTGGCTAGCACCATGCTGGGAACTCATCAGTGCCAGCCACTCTTCCACAGTTTGGCCGCCAGAGGTAGCGGCACAGAATCGCACAGTTCCATACATACGGTGTCCAAATTCACAAGTTTTAGGCTTGCCACATTTAGAACAGTTGTATCCTTCTTACGGCTTGTGCGTCCTGACTTTAGTCCCAGACTCCAGCCTCTTCCTCCTTCTCCATTCGGTGGTCCTGGAGACCTTGGGTCCACCAGCAAGAGGGGGCAGAGGAGTGCAGGTCGAGGGGCAGGTCTTGGGAGACTGGAGTTATAGGGAGGGAGGTGGTAGGCAGACTGGGTGGCGGTAGAGGTGGCTCTGGAAAGCTGGTACAGTAAGTGCTGCTGGTTGATGGGGCTGGCAGCGGTGATGTGCTCCTGACTGCAGCGTGGAAGGGGCCTGACTCTTCCCTCTCTGCAGTCATGCTGTCCCGGGTCTGGTGCAGGGTCACTCTCTCCACGGAGGATAACCGTTTGTTGTACCTGTGTGAAAAACGTGAAATATGTTAATTGTTATCAGTAACACTGTCAACCAGTGAACTACACATAAAATATACCAAAATATAAAACATACCACTTTATTAAGGTCAACTTGTTGACCTCAAACAGTTGCAGCCTTGTGTGGATCTTCAGGTTTGGGCTGTCCAGCACCATGTTCCTGATTCTCCTGTAGTCCCCCAGGATGGCAGCCCACCTGTTGACCCGGTTTCCAAGCACCGTCTTGCCAGCAGGGTGTTTGTGGCACAGCTCAACAAAAATGGCCTCCACTATCCTGCTGTTGTTGGGCCACTGAGCAGGTCCAGAGCCTTGGCCAAGCAGGGAGCTGAAGGTAGATTAAGTTAACAAAAGGAAACATCACGTTAATGAGAAATACACTCATGGCTTTATGTGTGTAGTGAGTTTAGAAAGTTTGTGCAATATGTACCGTTTCATACTCTTCCCCCTTCACGGTTGAGTTCTTTGAATTTTTGAAAAGCCCCTGCAGAACTCAGTGGGCGGTGGAGTGGCCTTCCTGAGTGAAGGGAGTGGTGGAAGACTTTCATCGAGGGCGTGCAAGGAGATGGTGGGGTCCTCCTCCTCATCAAGCTCTCCCAGGTCGTCCTCTCCTCTCTCAAATAGATCAGGTGTCCCGTCTGGGACATCTGGGTCCTTACCAAGGTTGGACTCCAGCTTCTGGTCACCATCGGTCTGGGAGAACAGATACTCAACCCCAATGAGTTCCCCTTAAACAGAGAGACAACAAAAAAGAGAGTTGTACATAAACAGAACCACACATGTTTTAGTGTATGTATTGTTTCTATCATTTATACATACATTCCAGTGTACTTTGCAGGCCTTGTGTGATCGTTCACAAGACTACAACCCATCAGCTCATTGATGAGGTACTGGGCTACACCATCATAGCAGTGCAGGGTTTGCTTCTGCCCCCCCTCTCCCCCCATCCCTCCGCTGCAGCTTCGGCACGGTCTTCATTCCACCGAACCAACCCTTCAAGGAGGTAGTCCTGAAAGTGCTACTTGTTCCTATAAATGACAACAACAACAAATAAGAACTCCTCACATGCACACAGTTGTTAACACACAACATGACGTAACAACATGACCCAGTTTTACATTTAACATTCCAGGAATAAAGCGGTTGAGGTGGAAAGATTCCAGGGAGGTGGACCCACGTGAGCAGCGCAAGACAGGCAGGATGACCCCTCCCGTCCTTGCCCTTGTTGGTGTAGAGGCTCACACAAGGGAGGTCCTGAATGCAGACCAGGTGTCATCTCTGGGTCTGCCAGATGGCCAGCATCCTGTCACAGTCCAGGAGCCGGATGCCTATAGTGTCTGTGGCATCCATGAAGGTCTCCAGGAGCTCCCCAATGAGAAGCTCGGTCTCCTCCAGCCCGTGCGTGTGTGGCGACGACAGTGCCGAGCCATCTCCTTGGAGCTGATCCTCTTCATCGCCTGGGCATCGCTGAGCCCCTTGAAGTGGCCCATTGAGATCCCCTGTTTTACTTGGTATTTCCTGAACCAGGCCATGTAGCTGTATTGAGATAAAGGGAAAAAAACAAGTCCCAAACAGGCCAAAAAAGAGGCTTAAAGATATTTAACGACAATGGTCGTTAGAATGTAAGGTCACTATAGCTCTTCCTCTCCCTATCTTTGACCTCATAAAGCTCATTGTAGGTAAGGGACTTGTGGTCCCCAAAGCCAACAAGGCGCGAGTCCTCCTGGTCAGGTTGGTGGGGCAAGGTCCCGTCCCGTACCCTGCGTTCCTCCACTGCCCTCTGGACCTCAGGAAACAGGTTAGTAAACCTGTCCAGATGGTTGGGAAAATGTTATACATTGTATTGTGATTCTGACTGATTTCAAGTTTATGTAATTTTATAAGAAATTACAGTCGTGGCCAAAAGTTTTGAGAATGACACAAATATTAATTTCCACAAAGTTTGCTGCTTCAGTGTCTTTAGATATTTTTGTCAGATGTTACTATGGAATACTGAAGTATAATTACAAGCATTTCATAAGTGTAATTTATTGACAATTACATGAAGTTGATGCAAAGAGTCAATATTTGCAGTGTTGACCCTTCTTTTTCAAGACTCCGGCAATCCGCCCTGGCATGCTGTCAATTAACTTCTGGGCCACATCCTGACTGATGGCAGCCCATTCTTGCATAATCAATGCTTGGAGTTGGTCAGAATTTGTGGGGTTTTGTTTGTCCACCTGCCTCTTGAGGATTGGCCACAAGTTCTCAATGGGATTAAGGTCTGAGGAGTTTCCTGGCCATGGACCTAAAATATCGATGTTTTGTTCCCCGAGCCACTTAGTTATCACTTTTGCCTTATGGCAAGGTGCTCCATCATGCTGGAAAAGGCATTGTTCGTCACCAAACTGTTCCTGAATGGTTGGGAGAAGTTGCTCTCGGAGGATGTGTTGGTACCATTCTTTATTCATGGCTGTATTCCTAGGCAAAATTGTGAGTGAGCCCACTCCTTTGGCTGAGAAACAACCCCACACATGAATGGTCTCAGGATGCTTTACTGTTGGTATGACACAGGACTGATGGTAGAGCTCACCTTGTCTTCTCCGGACAAGCTTTTTTATGGATGCCCCAAACAATCTGAAAGGAGATTCATCAGAGAAAATGACTTTACCCCAGTCCTCAGCAGTCCAATCCCTGTACCTTTTGCAGAATATCAGTCTGTCCCTGATGTTTTTCCTGGAGAGAAGTGGCTTCTTTATTGCCTTTCTTGACACCAGGCCATCCTCCAAAAGTATTCGCCTCACTGTGCGTGCAGATGCACTCACACCTGCCTGCTGCCATTCTTGAGCAAGCTCTGTACTGGTGGTGCCCCAATCCCGCAGCTGAATCAACTTTAGGAGACGGTCCTGGCGCTTGCTGGACTTTCTTGTGTGCCCTGAAACCTTCTTCACAACAATTGAACCGCTCTCCTTGAAGTTCTTGATGATCCGATAAATGGTTGATTTAGATGCAATCTTACTGGCAGCAATATCCTTGCCTGTGAAGCCCTTTTTGTGCAAAGCAATGATGACGGTACGTGTTTCCTTGCAGGTAACCATGGTTGACAGAGGAAGAAGAGTGATTCCAAGCGCCACCCTCCTTTTGAAGCTTCCAGTCTGTCATTTGAACTCAATCAGCATGACAGAGTGATCTCCAGCCTTGTCCTCGTCAACACTCACACCTGTGTTAACGAGAAAGTCACTGACATGATGTCAGCTGGTCCTTTTGTGTCAAGGCTGAAATGCAGTGGAAATGTTTTTTGGGGATTCAGTTAATTTGCATGGAAAAGAGGGACTTTGCAATTAATTGCAGTTCATCTGATCACTCTTCATAACATTCTGGAGTATATGCAAATTGCCATCATACAAACTGAGGCAGCAGACTTTGTGAAAATGTATATTTGTGTCATTCTCAAAACTTTTGGCCACGACTGTACAACTATTTAAGGAAAAGAGTACCAGTCAAACCGGTCCTTGTTGGCCATTTCAGGAGACGTGTCTGTGTCCCCCATCTCCCTCTCTTGCTGGTGAGAAGCCAAGACCATGACGGCGCAGCCGACATCGTGGCATAGCAGCCACTTGAAGGTTTGACCACGGTATTTGCCGAACTGGATGGCACTCTCACTTGTCCACCAGTCGGCTATCATCCGGGTCACCCCCTCTGGCTACCACACAAGCCTTTGCCTTCGCTTTCACTTGTCGTGGCTTCAGCACCCAGACGACACCCGTACACTCTTTCTCCTGGATGGTCCTGGCAACCCTGGCAGCCTCTTCAGATGCCCTCAGGGTGAGGGCACCAGAGGGCTCCAAGTGGAAAGCAGGGGTGTGATCATAATCCATTCTTCCTTTCATTAAGAGAGGTTATTCACACACATACACACACGTTGTTATTTGTTGACAGCGATACACAGTGGACCACATAGCTACGCTGCTTACAGTAGAGACCATACAGCATTAAAGGTCAATTTGATTCTACATATAACATTAGCTAGCTGACAAGTGTGCGTTGTATATATAGTACACTGTAAGTTAACACTGTAAGTGAACTACATTGGCTGAATATCTAAATATATAATAACGTTAGTTAGCCAGCTAACTATCAATTATTACCGCCATTTATTACACGTTATTAGCTAGCGACAAGAATCGGTTTCAAGAAACTCAACGAATGAAACTCACCTTAATTCACCTAAATACACAACTGTGTTCCGAAATCCGGGATGAAATATAGCTAATGTTACCTTTACGACTATCTTTCTCACAACTACTTGGAATGATGGAGAACTGTCCAGAATTCCTCAGTGGATTTTGGGGGGAGGCGGGACATGAATGACATAAGAATCTCATTGGTGGCATAACTTGCAACATGACCAATCCGTCTCTGCACCCAAAAATGCAACAAAGTTAACTAGCCAGTGAGGTTAGCCAAAGATTGCAACAAAAAAGCAACAGATAGCAACGAAGATTCCCTGGCTCAGAGCGGCCATCTTGTAGGGCCCCTGGGGGCTCCGCAGGGCTCGTGGAGCACCTTAACAGACTTTACAGGGTCCCCAAAGATGGCTCAAATGAACTTGATGTTCATTTGGTATTGATGTTAAGGTATTGAAGAATGAATTATGTAATATTCATGTCAAAACATGTTAAATAAGCACACTGGGCCTTTAAGAAACTTTTAACAGAGGATGACACGCAAATTCGTGAAGCGTTCCTGACCCCTTTTGCCCATATATATAATGTTTTTTGGGGGGGACATCTATTTTCCCGCTAGTATTACCCATCTTTTTTTTAATCCCATTGACTTCAATATCAAGTCAGTTGTTGAGGAAATTGCACCATAACGGCAGTTTATCTGTATTTTTTGCCCATATTTTCCCCAAAATATATCCAAAATAACCACTAGATATTATTTTTTAAATTCTTCCTTTGACTTCCTGTTAATTTTGTTCCAATAACGCCATCTGGTGGCCATATAGCGCTATTGCATCCATTGGCTTTAGCGCTTGTCTCTATCACTGACACTGTCAGCCAATCCGATGACTAGCTTGTCTCGAATACCTAAAAGCTACCAAAAGCCAGCAACGGGGATGCGAATTTGTCTCGATTAACGCGAACCAACCACCGTCGCCGATTTTTACGTCTGGTCCAATCATATTCGGGGGGGGGGGGGGGGCAGCTGGTGGGTCATGGAGCCCGGGTCTAGGGAGGCCGGGTCATTGAGCCTGGGTCTAGGGAGGCTGGGTCATGGATCCCGGGTCTAGGGAGGCAGGTTTGACCACCACCGATTCACCAACCAACTCTTTGATTTCCTTGAATGGTCCTGCGCCATAATAATCCCCTAAAATGAATGAACGTTTGCAAATGATGTCTGTGTCAAACCAAGTTGATTTAAAATTATATATATGACAGACATTAAATGCAATTCTGTTATTTTATTTATTTTTGAATTGATTTGTTCAAGAAAATATTCGATGTGATCTTCAACGTTCATCTCCTGAATTGAAAATGTTGTTTTTGCAGTTACAATATATCCAGTTTTCAATCAAAGGCACCTGTCATTAATTTACAGTGGTCACATTATTCTAAACAATTAGTATTGATTTACAGTTTCATACACATTGGTGTAGGTAGGAACACATACCGTTGAGACTTGCCTAGTTAAATAAAGATTCAATAAATAAAAGATTAAAACGTTATTTTTCACTGTCTTTTTACTGTTGTTTTTATTTATTTACTTACCTATTGTTCACCTAATACATTTGTGGCACTATTGGTTAGAGCCTGTAAGTAAGCATTTCACTGTAAGGTGTATTCGACGCAAATGACAAATAAACTTTGATTTGATTTGAACATAGTCCGTGTGTAGATGCTCAACTGGCTGAAGTACTCCTTACTGCCACTAGATGGGAGTGTTCTATTATCAATAAAATTACATTGACGCCAATGGCAAAATCAGAACACTATTAACATGACGTCAATAGAAGAATTTCTTTTAAAATCTAGGGGTTATTTAGGAGAGATTTGGGGGTGTAAAGGGGCAAAAATAACACTAGATGGTACACTTCAATGTGTATATATTGAAGTCAATGGAATTGTAAAAAAATGTTTTAGGGGTAATATGGGGGAAATAATCAAAATAAATAAATTAGGAGATGTTGGGGGACAACTGGGTGCAAACTAGATGGCTGTTTTCCTCCCAATAATTTTGTTAAAGAAAGAAATAAAAAAGTAAAAGAGGGGTGCAAGATAAGAAACGCTTCACTAAATTTACATTTAATCTTCAACAAAAAAATGGCGCAGCTGCAACCCCACTTTCAAAATAAGGGCGCAAATGTGTTTTTGCACCGCCATTTAAAAACATTTTTTTTTTACAAAATATCATCATGATCCTTTGGATAATTTGTCATTTTCAATGATTAGTTATGTGGATGCTGTTTGAAAGCCTAACACAACGAAATGGACATTGCTTTCTAAGGTGATGGTTAATTCAAAACAACCATATGCATATTAGAGTTGATGCATACGCATAGGCACGTGGGGGGGAAAAAAATGAATTACAATAATGACTGTGCCGTTATACAATATATAGCTTACCCGCATATTACGCACAGCAGAAAGAGCAAAACAAAAACTGATGTCTTTGGTACATAATTGGTTTAGCCTGAACTTAAAAAACGAATTCTACTAATCGCCTTTGAGTGTGGACTGTATTATTATGCATACTGGATGGAACCTTAGCCTACGCGCCAAACGTTCTATCCATGAGTCTCGTAGAGAGTCTAGTCCATGCTGTTTGGTTCATTGATTGTGCCGGGTCGGTTACAGAATTAGCCTGCAATTATAGTGAATGTGTATTTGATTTTGAATAGCCTAGTACATTGGTCACCAACCTTTTCTGAGTATAGATCACTTTGAGTCAATTATGCAAGCCGAGATGTACAGCTCAGATAAAAAGGTTTTTGCAGTAGGCTATAGGCCCAATACATTATCACTACGCTTGAATTGCCCTGCCAATGTTGTTCTTCTCAGACCATTTTGAAATTATATTTCAACATGTTAGATATATGATCACACAGGTACTAGATCATTTGTTGTATTACTTGTGAGGCACAGCTGAGTGAGCATAATATTTTTTTTTTTTTTTTTTACTGGACTGATGGCCTGCATCTGCTAGTCAGTCTGTGGGGAGGGAGGGAGCAGCGGTAAGGCGGACCCATCTCACCGTCCTTCCTCTCTCACTCCCTCCGCTGAGAAAAGGGGACATGGTCTTCCAGCTAATAGCGAAACTTCATGCACCAATTTGTGTTTATACAATGACAAGAGAAAGTGAAATATTGAACGGCAGCCTCGGTTAAACTCAATAGGGGGAGATGTGTATTTTGTTAAACAACAGCTGGTGCATGATATTAAAGGAAGTCTGGAGGTTCTGCTCACCTGAGGTAGAATACCTCATGATAAGCTAGTGTAGACCATACTTTTTACCAAGAGAATTTTCATCTATATTTTTTTGTAGCTGTCTATTTACCAGCACAAAATGATGTTGGTACTACGTAAAAGATCTTTATAGAGCGATAAGCAAACAAGAAAATGCTCATCCAGAGGCAGTGCTCCTAGTGGCTGGTGATTTTAATTCAGGGAAACTTAAATCTGTTTAACCTCATTTTTACTAGATCACCTTTACCCCACACAGAAGCTCATACAAAGCTCTCCCTCGCCCTCCATTTGGCAAATCTGACTATAACTCTAACTTCCTGATTCCTGCTTACGAGCAAAAACAGGAAGTACCAGTCATACTTCAAACAGAAGTGGTTTAAAGAAGCGGATGCTAAGCTACAGAATGGAATATGTTTTCCGGGATTCATCCAATGGCATTGAGGACTTTACCACATCAGCTTCATTTAATAAGTGCATCAACGACATCGTCCCCACAGCGGCCGTATGTACATATCCCAACCAGAAGCCATGGATTACAGGCAACTTCCACATTGATCTAAAGGCTAGAGCTGCCACTTTCAAGGAGCGCAACAGTAATACGGACACAAATCCCGCTACGACTTCTGACAAGCCATCAAACAGGCAAAGCGCCACTAAGATCGAATCCTACTACCCTGGCTTTGACACTCGTCAGATGTGGCTGGGCTTGCAAACTATCATGTATTACAAAGGGAAACCCAGCCGCAAGCTGCCCAGTGACGTGAGCCTACCAAATGCGCTAAATGCCTTCTATGCTTGCTTTGAGGCAAGTGACACTGAACCATGCATGACAGAACCAGCTGTTCCGGACGAATGTGTGATCACGCTCTTCGTAGCTGATGTAAGACCTTTAAACAGGTTAACACTCACAAGGCTGCAGGGCCAGATGGATTACCAGGACGCATACTCAGAGCATTGGCTGACCAGCTGGCAAGTGTCTTCATTGATATTTTTAACCTCTCCCTGACCCAGTATGTAATACCTACATGTTTCAAGCAGACCACCATAGTCCCTGTGCCCAAGAACGCCATGGTAACCTGTCTAAATGACTATCACTCCGTAGCACTCAGATCTGTAGCCAGGAAATGCTTTGAAAGGCTGGTCATGGCTCACATCAACACCATCATCCCAGACACCCTGGACCCACTCCAATTTCCACACCACCCCAACAGATTCACAGATGATGCAATCTCTATTGCACTCCACACTGCCCTCTCTCACCCGGACAAGAGGAACACCAATGTGAGAATGCTGTTCATTGACTACAGCTGAGTGTTCAGCACCAAATCATAAAATAAAATGTTATTGGTCACATACACATGGTTAGCAGATGTTAATGCGAGTATAGCGAAATGCTTGCGCTTCTAGTTCCGACAATGCAGTAATATCCAATAAGTAATCTAACAAATTCACAACAACTACCTTTTACACGCAAATGTAAGGGATGAATAGGAATATGTACATATAAATATATGGATGAGCGATGGCTTTGCGGCATAGGCAAGATTCAGTAGATGGTATAGGGCAGTATATACATATGAGATGAGTGATGTAGGATATGTAAATATTATTAAAGTGGCGTTATTTAAGGTGACTAGTGATACCTTTATTAAGTCCATTTATTAAAGTGGCCAGAGATTTGAGTCTGTATGTTGACAGCAACCTCTCTATGTTAGTGATGGCTGTTTACCAGTCTGATGGCCTTGAGATAGAAGCTGCTTTTCAGTCTCTCTGTCCCAGCTTTGAAGCACCTGTACTGACCTCACCTTCTGGATGATAGCGGGGAGAACAGGCAGTGGCTCGGGTGGTTGTTGTCCTTGATGATCTTTTTGGCCTTCCTGTGACATCGGGTGCTGTAGGTGTCCTGGAGGGCAGGTAGTTTGCCACCGGTGATGCGTTTTGCAGACCGCACTACCCTCTGGAGAGCCTTGCGGTTGAGGGCGGTGCAGTTGCCTTACCAGGCGGTGATACAGCTCGACAGGATGCTCTCGATTGTGCATCTGTAAAAGTTTGTGAGTGTTTTAGGTGATAAGCCAAATTTCTTCAGCCTCCTGAGGTTGAAGAGGCGCTGTTGCTCCTTCTTCACCATGTTGTCTGTGTGGGTGGACCATTTCAGTTTGTCCGTGATGTGTACGCTGAGGAACTTCAAACGTTCCTCCTTCTCCACTACTGTCCCGTCGATGTGGATGGGGGGTGCTCCCTCTGCTGTTTCCTGAAGTCCACGATCATCTCCTTTGTTTTGTTGAGTGTGAGGTTATTTTCCTGACACCACACTCCGAGGGCCCTCACCTCATCCCTGTAGGCCGTCTCGTCGTTGTTGGTAATCAAGCCTACCACTGTAGTGTAGTCTGCAAACTTTATGGTTGAGTTGGGAGCATGCATGGCCACGCAGTCATGGGTGAACAGGGAGTACAGGAGAGGGCTGAGAACGCACCCTTTTGGGGCCCGATTGTTGAGGATCAGCGGGGTGGAGATGTTGTTTCCTACCTTTACCACCTGGGTGCGGCCCGTCAGAAAGTCCAGGACCCAGTTGCACAGGGTGTTTAATGACGAGTTTGGAGGGTACTATGGTATTAAATGCTGAGCTTTAGTCAATGAACAGCATTCTTACATAGGCATTCCTCTTGTCCAGATGGGATAGGGCAGTGTGCAGTGTGATGGCGATTGCATTGTCAGTGGACCTATTGGGGCGGTAAGCAAATTGGAGTGGGTCTAGTGTATCAGGTAGGGTGGAGGTGATATACTCCTTGACTAGTCTCTCAAAGCACTTCATGATGAAAGAAGTGAGTGCAACAGGGCGATAGTCATTTAGTTTAGTTACCTTAGCTTCTTGGGAACAGGAACAATGGTGGCCATCTTGAAGCATGTGGGGACAACATACTGGGATAGGGATTGATTGAATATGTTCGTAAACACACCAGCCAGCTGGTCTGCGCATGCTCTGAGGACACGGCGAGGGATGCCGTCTGGGGCGGCAGCCTTGCGTGGGTTAACACGTTTTAAATGTTTTACTCATGTTGGCCACGGAGAAGGAGAGCCCACAGGCTTTGGTAGCAGGCCATGTCAGTGGCACTGTATTGTCCTCAATGCGAGCAAAGAAGTTGTTTAATTTGTCTGGGACCAAGACATCGATGTCCGCGACGGGGCTGGTTTTCTTTTTTGTAATCCATGATTGGATCTACCTACCTCATCCCCATACTGTTTTATTTATTTACTTTTCTGCTCTTTTGCACACCAGTATCTCTATTTGCACATGATCATCTGATGATTTATCACCCCAGTGTTAATCTGCTAAATTGTAATTATTCGCTCCTATGGCCTATTTATTGCCTACCTCCTCATGCCTTTTGCACACATTGTATATAGATTCTCTTTTTTTCCTTTTTTTTTTTCCTACTATGTTATTGACTTGTTTATTGTTTACTCCATGTGTAACTCTGTGTTGTTGTCTGTTCACACTGCTATGCTTTATCTTGGCCAGGTCGCAGTTGCAAATGAGAACTTGTTCTCAACTAGCCTACCTGGTTAAATAAAGGTGAAATAAAAAAAATTGACTGTAGACCTTGCCACATCCTTCTTGTGTTTTTGCCGTTGAATTGCGACTCTACTTTGTCTCTATACTGATGCTTTGCTTGTTTGATTGCCTTGCGGAGGGAATCGGTCATGTTTCCAGTCGCCTTGCAATGATTAAAAGCGGTGGTTCACACTTTCAGTTTTGCGAGAATGCTGCCATCAATCCAAGGTTTCTGGTTAGGAAATGTTTTAATAGTCACAGTTGGTACGACATCTCCGATGCACTTGCTAATAAACTCGCTCACAGAGTCAGCGTATACATCAATGTTGTTGTCTGAGGCTATCTGGAACATATCCCAGTCCACGTGATCGAAGCAATCCTTAAGCGTGGAATCTGATTGGTCAGACCATCGTTGGACAGACCTGAGCACGGGTGTTTCCTGTTTTAGTTTCTGTCTATAGGCTGGGAGCAACAAAATGGAGTCATGGTCAGATTTCCCGAAGGCAGGGCGGGGGAGGGCTTTGTATGCATTGCTGAAGTTAGAGTAGCAAAGATCCAGAATGCTAGCAGCCCATGTCGCGCATTCGATATGCTGATAGAATTTAGGAAGTCTCGTTCTCAGGTTAGCTTTGTTAAAATCCCTGGCTACAATAAATGCAGCCTCAAGATGTATGCTTTCCAGTTTACATAGAGTCCAGTGAAGTTCTTTCAGGGCTGACGAGGTATCTGCTTGGGGGGGATATACACGGCTGTGACTATAATCGAAAAGAGAATTCTCTTGGAAGATAATGCGGTCGGCATTTGATTGTAAGGAATTCTAGGTCAGGTGAACAAAAGGACTTAAGTTTCTGTATGTTGTTGTGATTACACCATGAGTCGTTAATCATGAGGCATACACCCCCGTCCTTCTTCTTACCAGAGAGATGTTTGTTTCTGTCGGCGCAATACATGAAGAAACCGGGTGGCTGTACTGACTCTGACAACATATCCTGAGTGAGCCATGTTTCCGTGAAACAGAATGTTACAATCTCTGATGTCTCTCTGGAAGGCAACTCGTGCCCTAATTTTGTCCACCTTGTTATCTAGAGATTGGACATTGGCGAGTAATATGCTCGGGAGCCGTGGATGGTGTGCTCGCTTTCTGAGTCTGACCAGTAGGCCGCTCCGTCGGCCTCTCCTGCGGCGACCGTGTTGTTTTGGGTCGGTCTCTGGGATAAGATCCCATGTCCAGGGTGGATGTCCGAACAAAGGATCCGCTTCGGGAAAGACGTATTCCTGGTCGTAATGTTGGTAAGCTGTCATCGCTTTTATATCCAATAGTTCTTCCCAGCTGTATGTAATAACACTTGAGATTTCCTGGGCTAACAATGTAAGAAATAATACATTTAAAAAAACAAATAACTGCATAGTTTCCTAACGACCTGAAACGAGGCGACCATCTCTGTCGGCGCCATAGTGCCCTTCAAGCTCATCACTAAGCTAAGGACCCTGGGACGGAACACCTCCCTCTGCAACTGGATCCTGGACTCCCTGACGGGCCCCAGGTGGTGAGGATAGACAACAACACATCCGCCACGCTGACCCTCAACATGGGACCCCTCAGGGGTGCGTGCTTAGTCCCCTCTTGTACTCCCTGTTTACCCATGACTGCGTGGCCACGCACAACCCCTGTGTGTCAGGAAGTTGTTGGAGTTTGGCCCCTTTAAATGTAAAATCCCGTGCAGATTTATTTATATTTTTGAACTTTTTTTCCGTTTCTGTTTTAGAACAGATAAAAATACAAACTTGGTAAAGTCGTGTGGTTCTCTAGTTTACCATCATTAAGTTTGCTGACGACAACAGTGGTAGGCCTGATCACCGACAACGATGAGACAACCTATAGGGAGGAGGTCAGAGAACTGGCAGTGTGGTGCCAGGACAACAACCTCTCCCTCAACGTCAGCAAGACAAAGGAGCTGATCATGGACTACAGGAAACGGAGGACGGAGCACACCCCCATTCAAGTCAGCTGTAGTGGAGTTGGTTGAGAGCTTCAAGTTCCTTGTGTCCATATCACTAAGCATCTATAATGGTCCAAAAACACCAACATAGTCGTGAAGAGGGCACTACAATGCCTCTTCCCCCTCAGGAGGATGAAAAAATGTGGCATGGGCCCTCTGATCCTCAAAAAGTTCTACAGCGGCACCATTGAGAGCATCTTGAATGGTTTCATCACTGCTTAGTATAGCAACTGCTTGGCATCCGACCGCAAGGCACTGCAGAGGGTAATGCGTATGGCCCAGTACATCACTGGGGCCGAACTTCCTGCCATCCAGGACCTCTATACCAGGTGGTGTCATAGCAAAGCTGTTCTCTCTGCTACCGCACGGCAAGAGGTACTGATGCACCACGTCTGGAACCAACAGGACCCTAAACAGCCTCTACCCCCAAGCCATAAGACTGATAAATAGTTAGTTAAATACTTTTATTATTATGTGTCATTACTTTCTCTCTGCATTGTTGGGAAGGGTCAGTAAGTAGGCACTTCACTGTTAATCTACACCTATTGTTTACGAAACGTGCGACAAATAAACGTTGATTTGAACGTGTAGGCATCATCAACACTAGTATCAAAATATTCAATCATATAGGACTTGAAGTGCCTTCAGAAAGTATTCACCCCCTTGACTTTTTCCTAAATTTGTTGTTTCAGCCTGAATTTTAAATGGATTACATTATGATATTTTGTTATTGGCCTACACACAATACCCCATAATGTCAAAGTAGAATTGTTTTTTTTTGAGTGAAAAGAAGAACAGAATAAAAAATATTACAAAACATGAATACTGTTTGCAACAAGGCACTAAAGTAATACTGCACTAAAGTAATATTGCAAAAAAAATGTGGCAAAGCAATTCACTTTATGTCCTTACAGACTGGAGCAAATCCAATAGCACACATGCAATACCACACATCCAATTAAAACACATTCAATACAACACATCCAATTAAAACACATTCAATACAACACATACAATACCACATATTCAATACAACACATCCAATACAACACATTCAATACCACACATCCAATTAAAACACATTCAATACAACACATTCAATACAACACATACAATACCACATATTCAATACAACACATACAATACCACACATTCAATACCACACATCCAATTAAAACACATTCAATACAACACATTCAATACAACACATACAATACCACACATCCAATTAAAACACATTCAATACAACACATACAATACCACACATCCAATTAAAACACATTCAATACAACACATCCAATACCACACATTCAATAGAACACACAACACAACACACTCAATACCACACATTCAATACAACACATTCAACACATCCAATACAACAATCCAATACAACACACAACACATGCAATAGAACACATGCAATACGACACACAACAATCCAATACAACACACTCAATACAACACATTCAATACAACACACTCCATATTTTCAAGCATAGTGGTGGCTGCATCATGTTATGGGTATGCTAGTAATCATTAAGGACTGGGGAGTTTTTCAGGATAAAAACATTAATGGAATGGAGCTAAGCACAGGCAAAATCCTAGCGGAAAACCTGGTTCAGTCTGCTTTCCACCAGACACTGGGAGATTAATTCACTTTCAGCAGGGGGAAAAAAACTAAAACACGAGGCCAAATCTACACTGGATTTGCTTACCAAGGACTATGTGGTATATTTTTGCTAAGAGAGAGCAGCACTGAGGTTTGACATAATAATGCACATGAACTCACTCATCCTCCGCCATCCACATGTATGTGCCTTTGTATGAAGGATTTCAAGTCGCAAAGCCTACATGTAAGATGTATAAATGTAATGTATATAGGCCTATGTGTAACTACAACATGAAAGGTTTAAGTAAAATAATGAAAATGGCTTTAATGCATAAGTCCATACAGTAAAAGACATCACTGATACAGTGCAGAGCATATGAAAAAGCAAGAAAGGAAAGGCTGTCATTTGTGATCACCCAACAATTGCAAAGGACAATATCAAACAGTCATGTATGAAGGCTAATGTATTGAACATTGACTCCATATATACACTGAAGCGAAGAATATATACATTGTGCATCACTGAGCTACCAGCAGTCTGTCTAAGTTCCAAAGCCGCATCCTTATGCGCAAAATATGCGCAGCAGTGAGAGCGCAAAATAAATAGTTCGGTACACAGACCCCAGACAAAAAGTTCGCATGCTGGGCTGGACAGAACACCACAACGAGTATCTAGATAGCTAACGTTACGAGGATTGGGCGTAGTCCAAAGACACCTAAATTGGGCTTCATCACATTTTGAGGAGAAGGTGTCTACAACCTAACACGTTTTGATAGCCAAACGGCGAGATAAATTGCTCATAATGGCCTCGGAAGAGCTTTATGAGGTGAGTTAGCTAGCTACTATCGACTGCTAGCTAGCGTTATCTGAAATGTTTTTTTGGGGGGGTTCGTATAGCTAGCAAGCTACTTAGCCAGCTAGCTACTTGGCTTGAAAGCCATTTAACATTAGCTTCATAAAAATGTCAGCTCAGGACTCGTTGCCTACTAGAGTACTACTGTAGGTCGAAGTTGGGCCACCTTACGATAGCTAACGTTAGCCTTCCATATTTATTAGCATGAGGAGCTGCTGTGTGATTAGCTAGATCTGTGTGTTGTTGTGATTAGATGCGGGCAGCGATAGTCACGGCACGGGGTCTGTTGTCTTCTTGGCTAGTTTTAAGTTAGTTAACTAGTGAGCTTTTGTACTTAACACTCTGTTACAAGTTGCACCCAGATTGTGCCTCACTTCTCCATGTGTACTCCTAATAATGATTCACAAACAATTGTGGCCAGGTAATTTTTTTTTACATGCCAATCCAAAACTTTAGGCGTATTCTTTCAGATATACTATTCCATGACTATTCTATATGCAATTCTGTGAATGCTTTCCATCTTTAGTTAGTTGACTAATTATTATAGGTAGTCAAGTCTACCCCTATCTAGACCATGTGATATAATGGCGTAAAGTTCGTTTCAAACTCATCATGCTCATTGTCTTTCATTCACGTTCAGGTTTGCCATATACTGGTAGTTAAATTGCCTACATTGGAAATCTTACCCACAGAGCTCTCACATTATAAACAGCAAGACAGCTGACACATAGCTACAGAAATCTGATATATATATATATTAGTACCAGTCAAAAGTTGAATAAGTAGAATAATAATAGTGAAGACATCAACTCTATGAAATAACACATATGGAATCATGTAGTAACCAAAAAAGTGTTAAAACAAATCAAAATATATTGTATACAAGAGATTCTTCAAAGTAGCCACCCTTTGCCTTGACAGCTTTGCACACGCTTGGTATTCTCTCAAACAGCTTCATGAGGTAGTCACCTGGAAAGCGTTTCAATTAACAGCTGTGCCTTGTTAAAAGTTAATTTGTCGAATTTCTTTCCTTCTTAATGTGTTTGAGCCAATCAGTTGTTGTGAAAAGGTAGGGGTGGTATACAGAAGATAGCCCTATTTGGTAAAAGACCAAGTCCATATTATGGCAAGAACAGTTCAAATAAGCAAAGAGAAACGACAGTCCATCATTACTTTAAGACATGAAGGTCAGTCAATACGGAAAATGTAAAAAAAATCTAATGTTTCTTCAAGTGCTGACGCAAAAACCATCAAGCGCTATGATGAAACTGGCTCTTATAAGGACCGCCACAGGAAAGGAAGACCCAGAGTTCCCTCTGCTGCAGAGGATAAGTTCATAGAGTTACCAGCCTCAGAAATTGCAGCCCAAATAATGCTTCAGAGTTCAAGTAACAGGCCTTCCATGTTCGAAGTGCCGCAAAGAAACCACTACTAAATTACACCAATAACAAGAAGAGACTTGCTTGGGCCAACAAACACGAGCAATGGACATTAGACTGGTGGAAATCTGTCCTTTGGTGTGATGAGTCCAAATTTGAGATTTTTGGTTCCAACCGACGTGTCTTTGTGAGACGCAGAGTAGGTGAACGGATGATCTCCGTATGTGTGGTTCCCACCGTGAAGCATGGAGGAGGGGGTATGATGGTGTGGGGGTGCTTTACTGGTGACACTGTCAGTGACTTATTTCTGAGAAATGAAGGCTATACCATGCGAGAAATTGCCAAGAAACTGAAGATCTCAGCGCAAACTGGCTCTAACCAGAATAGAAAGAGGAGTGGGAGGCCCCGGTGCACAACTGAGCAAGATGTCAAGTACATTAGAGTGTCTAGTTTGAGAAACAGACGCCTCACAAGTCCTCAACTGGCAGCTTCATTAAATAGTACACGCAAAACACCAGTCTCAACGTCAACAGTGAAGAGGCGACTCTGGGATGCTGGCCTTCTAGGCAGAGTTGCAAAGAAAAAGCCATATCTCAGACTGGCCAATAAGAAGATTAAGAAGGGCAAAAGAACACAGACACTGGGCAGAGGAAGAAGTGTTTTGGACAGACACATCTAAGTTGGAGGTGTTCGGATCACAAAGAAGAACATTCGTGAGACGCAGAAAAAATGAAAAGATGCTGGAGGAGTGCTTGACGCCATCTGTCAAGCATGGTGGAGGCAATGTGATGATCTGGGGGCGCTTTGGCGATGGTAAAGTGGGAGATTTGTACAGGGTAAAGGGATCTTAAAGAAGGAAGGCTATCACTCCATTTTGCAACGCCATGCCATACCCTGTGGACGGCGCTTAATTGGAGCCAATTTCCTCCTACAACAGGACAATGACCCAAAGCACAGCTCCAAACTATGCAATAACTATTTAGTAAAATGGCAGTCAGCTGGTATTCTGTCTATAATGGAGTGGCCAGCACAGTCACCTTATCTCAACCCTATTGAGCTGTTGTGGGAGCAGCTTGACCGTATGGTACGTAAGAAGTGCCCATCAAGCCAATCCAATCTGTGGGAGGTGCTTCAGGAAGCATGGGGTGAAATCTCTTCAGATTACCTCAACAAATTGACAACTAGAATGCCAAAGGGCTGTAATTGCTGCAAATGGAGGATTATTTGACGAAAGCAAAGTTTGAAGGACACTATTATTTCAAATAAATCATTATTTATAACCTTGTCAACGTCTTGACTATATTTCCTATTCATTTTGCAACTCATTTCATGTATGTTGTCATGGAAAACAAGGACATTTCTAAGTGACCCCAAACTTTTGAACGGTAGTATGCGTGTGTGTGTGTGTATATATAAATCAAAGCTGTTGCAACTGCCTAGTTAAATAAAGGTAACACACACACACACACACACACACACGATAGGAGGAATATCTAAAAGTAGGCTAATACAATAAACAGGCCCAATTAGCCATGAAGTCATCTATTCAGTAGTCACACTACTTGCCTGTTGGGTAGAGTAACTGCCTTTTATGAACCCAGTGGTTTACTGAATACATCTCTGATGTCTCACATGTAGCCCAGTGTGAACTAGGATGGTGTTGATGTCCCATTTATCTAAAGAGTTAAAGGAGAGTGCATTGTGGCTCGTGAAATGATCGACACATGAAGTGGACAGCTTTTATTTTCGACGCAGGGCGCCAGTAAAAGGTGTTCTCTGGTGTCCCGTTGGACATTTTGATAATCCCCAAAAATATTCTGTATAGGAAAAAGGAGCAAAGTTCATCTGTATTATTGATGTTGAGTATTTACCACCCTATGTAAAGTTTGGGATGTATAAGATACGCCGTAAGAGCGTTCGTGCAAAACCCGATGCAATGCAAGAAGTGTAAAATATTTGTGTCAAGTGTTTGCAGACGGAAGGAATATGTTTTGTAGAGTCTGTGAATGTAAAACTGTGGTAGGGATCATATTTTCCCGAATACCCAGAGTTCCCTGTTAGGGTGAAAAAGGTTGAGGTGTCAAGGATCATGGTGGTACAGCAACTCTCCTATGTGGAGGCGGTGAAGAGAGTTGAAGGGGTAAAAGGCCACAGTGCTGAAGAAGATATGGCAGTGGATACATCTCAACCAGTTGAAAATGTTATACGTCAATCAAGTGATCTGGATACACTTATTGTGAAGAAGGTGGATCTTGTAACATTTTATAGCAGTTAGTAATTGTACTGCACAAGAAGTCCAAGACGCTGGACATCCATTATATCTGCAGTTGGAAGTTTTTGCCCACCACAGCAGCTACGGCCGTCTCCAAGACTTAACGGCAGAAGCACTACAAGGACTACTGTCACCAGGAAATGTCCCACCATCACAGGATTCAGGATGTGTAGGGACCTGATTTTAAAAACAGAAAAGCAGGCTGATTTCGTTATTGATAGTTTGTATGGAATAAAAAAAAATGACCCACGCTTTTCTTTCCTTTTAGTAGGTAGCGGAATGCACATATAAATTGTTGCTAACGCCATTATACCAAATAAACATTTGCCCAGTGTGGGCTATAGCCTAGACGTTTCAGTCTCAATGATCGTGACTTAGTGACTGCCCCACGTCTAGTCACTGCCACTGCCAACTATTTTGTTTAATTCTGTCACAGGTTGAGAAAATTGTGGACAAACGGAAGAACAAGAAGGGAAAGATGGAGTACCTGGTCCGCTGGAGGGGGTACGGATACGAGGGGGACACCTGGGAACCCGAGTCGCACCTCTCCGCCTGCATGGAGTTCATTCACCATTTTAATCAGTCACACGGCGAAAGACCGAGAGACGGCAGTTTACTGCGCTCCACTCAAAGCTCTCCCAGCATGGCCCACAGCCACAGTTCGAGCAACAACGCCCGCAAACAGATCTGCAGGCCTCAGCCACTCTGCGGCAATAGTGGAGCAGGAAGCCATGCTCTAGTGAAACCCGCCTCTTCGCCCACCACAGCCGTCTCCAAACGGCCGCAGCAACCGCAGTTGCCACCACTTGACTCTAGCCTGGCAAATTCCAAAACGGACACGCAGCTTATCTTGAGCCAGAAGTACAGTGATTTCACTACCTCTGCCATTTCTAGTCCAAGCTTTACAAGTGGGCCCGCTGCTTCTCCAGTGGGCACGGCGCGTCGGAGTATGGACCTGGCCAAGTCCGGGATCAAAATCCTGGTTCCCAAAAGCCCCATGAGCAGCTGGGTGGACTCTGAAGAGTCGCCCAGCGAGGCTGCCCACAGTCTGGATCAGGGGGGTCAGGAGCAGGACTCTGTGCCCCCAGAGGTGGCCCTGTTGGAAAAGCCTCTGGGGTTGCTGCTGGGGCCCGGGGAAGAAAGGGCACGCATGGGGACTCGGCCCAGGACTCAAAGCCAAGTCCCATTGATCCCTCAGCAAGTCCCCGTAACACCCGCATCCATACGCACCCTCAATGGGAAAGGTAAGGCTTTTTCAATAAACTGCAATAACTGTTGTTGTTGTGCTGTTTACTGAACCCAGGTCTTGTAGTTGTACGTTCAAAAGTCATAAAATCAAATGTTATGTTAAATGCGCCGAATACAACAGGTGTAGTAGACCTTACAGTGAAATGCTTACTTACAAGCCCTTAACCAATAATGCAGTTAAGAAAAATAAGAAATAAAAGTAACAATCAATTTTAAGAGCAGCAGTAAACGGCAGAAGCCATTGTTGTGTTGCCTCTGATTGGACCTGTTTTATCATTGGAGGACCAGATGCTGCTGGAAGTAGCGTAGAGGACTTATGAAGGTACAGACTTCTCATTCTGGTCTATGTAGACCACAATGCCCGAGGGGAGTGATTGGTGACAATACCATGCAAATTCCGTTTCTCCCCTTTCGTCTCAGTGTTCACTCATTCGTTATCAATGAACTCAAATTTGGTGCACTGTTCATCTACTGTTGAGTAGAACAGAAGGGAAGCCCGGAAAAGCACTGAGACCTACTCATGACATGCAGTAAACTATTCAGCCTGTTCCAGATATTTAATCTTGCTGATTATTACAACAGACAATATTAAGAAAGGCAGAAATGCTTCCCATTTCCATCCCCCTGTATCTTATGTGGTTTTTTAACCACCAGGTACATCGACACTCATGGAGGCTTTGGCAGCCAACGGGACGGCTAACCTGCAGAGTGCCGTGGCGCGAGTAACCGCTGTCTCCGGAGTGGCGGGGAAACGGCGCTTCGAAGAGCAGCGCTCGGTCTTCGACAAGCGCCTTCGGTTCAGCGTACGGCAGACGGAGAGTGCCTATCGCTACAGGGACCTCGTCGTCAAGAAGCAGGACGGTTTCACCCACATCCTGCTCTCCACCAAGACCTCGGAGAACAACTCGCTCAACCCCAACGTGAGTCATATGCCTGCTTGTCTTTCTGCCTGCCTGTCTTTGCCCTAACAAAACAATTGTTATACAGCGTGACAGTTAGTAGTATTTTTATAGTTTTGTTATGCCAACATTTCCAAACAGTTGGTAGTCAAATATAATTGATGAATGTAAGCAAAATTTCTTTAAAAGAAAGTCAAAGACTGGTTCTTCAAAAATATACTGGGATGGTTTCCTGGACACAGATTAAGCCTTAGACAAAAAAATTATTTCCAGTGATCATTCTCCATCGAAAGGGCTTCCTAGTCCAAGATTAGGCTTCATCTGTGTCTGGGAAACTGGCCCATAAAAATTTATAATATTTTTGAATCCCTCTCTTGGCTGCCTCAGGTGATGAAGGAGATACAGAGTGCCATGGCCACAGCGGCATCAGACGACAGTAAGCTGGTCCTACTGAGCGCCGTAGGTAGCTTCTTTTGCTTCGGCCTGGACTTCATCTACTTCATCAGGCGGCTCACCGACGACCGTAAGAAAGAGAGCATCAAGATGGCCGAGACCATTAGGTAGGTCAGAAGGCTTACCTCTTTCTATTTTTTTATGTGGATGATTTTCAAAAGGGGAGAAAAAATATATATTTTTAAAAGGTCGGCAGGATGACTCAACTTCCTCATTTCTCGATTGTCCAAAAATCTGTCCTCATCCTCCTTGTCCCCCTTATCTTCATCTGCACTGATTAAAGAAAACAAAATGGTGGAAGCTCATCATTAGGCTGTCTTTTCATCTCTGGTCAGTTCTTTCAGATCAGTGCAAATGACAGATTGTCTGGAATCATCGGTTATTTTGAAACTGGTGAAAAAGATGAGTAGAATGCTATGTTGTAGTGTCAGTCGTTGTAATAATGCCACAGAAGATGGTGATTCAGACCCAGTCTATTGTTCTCATCCTCTCAGGACATTCGTGAACACTTTCATCCAATTCAAGAAGCCTATCATCGTAGCCGTGAACGGACCGGCCGTGGGCCTCGGAGCCTCCATCCTCCCGCTGTGTGACGTGGTCTGGGCCAACGAGAGAGCCTGGTTCCAGACGCCTTACACCACCTACGGACAGACACCCGACGCCTGCGCCTCCATCACCTTCCCTCGCATCATGGGCGTGGCCTCGGTGAGTTGATGCTGAAAATCCTCCACATTCTCAGAGGGGAGAGTTGTTTAGCACACCAATAGAGATATTGTTTGGGGAACTGGTTTTAAGTGTAGCACTCACCATTTTTTTTGCTGCTTTTTGCTCCAGGACTAGGTTTAATCTATGTCAATGATTTGGGGTGGGCTAGTGGTTTCTAGATCACATTGTACTGCTGCGATCGTGGGGTTTGAATCAAGTATCCGTGCTTCACAACGGGTAAATGAAGGTTGGGTTTTGATTCGGCTATGTCCATTTTCCCCATTAATGCCGGGTGTACAGTACACCACTTTCAAAATCCTAAACATCGCTGAGCCTCTAGACGTTAAACGACCGTCTATCTTGTATTGTTTTGTCTTGCCGAACGTAGAGGTGCGCACTAAACGATCTGGCTCAGACTACAAGATTCCTCACTTGGTCGTGACGATTCTCCACACTGTCTCGCGAAAACAATGATGTGATTTAGGTTTAACGTAGCTAGAATGATCTATGGCTCAAAGCAGTCTCGTAAACGTTTTCAGTCAGAGACATTCACGCTTGCCATTACAGAGTTGAAATATCTAGCCAACATTTTGAATAAAAATAACATTGCTTGTGAACATCAGAGCTGTAACGATTTGACGCTTTGGTTAAAAGCAAGTACAGACCCATACTAGTAGTAGTCATGGCTCCTGCTCCAGAGTCTATACATCCTGGGTGATGTCATCATCTTACTGGCTTTTTCTCTGGCGAGCTCTCATTGGCTACTGCTGATCACCGTTCTCAAAACTTGTCGTTGCACATCTCACACTTCAAGAGCATTGAAGATTTTGTCCCGATTTAATTACTATTATTATTTTTTTCAAACCATGTATCAAAATACTAAGACTGCCCAAAGACGGGATCGGCCCTCAGATTGCGTCCCTGACCTGCTCACATTAATCGAGCGTCAGTGCCCCCCCCCCCCCCCCCCCGAGTAGGCAACGACATAGGGATTTTATCTCCGATCTCAAACTTGTCTGGAACAGCCCAAATCGGGGCGAAAATCGTGTGGTGTACACCTGACTTCACATGGGGTGAAAAGCTGCAGTGATTTGCGCTCTAATCCAATAGCATAGAAAATACGTTGCGCATTTCTTTACTTCAGAAATACTGCACCAAAGACCTTAGCTAGATGTCAAATTGCTTCACTAAAACATCCTCGGCAAAAAATGTCAACATTTTATTACAGATTTCTTTATCTTAGATTCATTCTGGGGATTTTGAGAAAGTGAAATAGGCTTCCTACAGTGTCTCATAGGGGACAATCATCATTAACCAAACTGAATCGGTCCGGAAACACACCTCCAAGACTGAAATCTAGTTTGTCAAATGAGCAACTGGAAAACACGTGCCAATCGTCGTGTTCAGTGGCTCGTTAACCTCCCTCTCTCTTCTCTTTTTGTTTCTCTCTCTCCCTCGTCTCTCAGGCCAATGAGATGCTGCTGAGTGGGAGGAAGCTGACGGCCCAGGAGGCCTGTGCTAAAGGGCTTGTCTCCCAGGTGCTGTGGCCCGGGACTTTCACTCAGGAGGTGATGGTTCGCATTAGGGAGCTAGTCTCTTGTAATTCAGTTGTAAGTCATCCTCTTTCATTTGATTTTTGAAGATTTAAAAAAAATATTTCTACACAGTCACAGTACGCCCACGGCCCTCCCCAGCCCTCATTGTCCTCCCTCTTTTTTTGTTCACTTTTTTGTCTCATCAAAAACCATAAACATTACGTCACTGACACTCATATATATATATATATACACACACACACACACACTCTCCTAGCCACAAGTGACCACTTGAATTGTTAACTTTTCAATGTCTCCCAACCCGAAACGGAACCAAGAGTGTGTTTAAAAAAAAAAATAATAATAATATAATGCTTTTAGGAATACATTGAATTGAGATCAAGTCACAATATCTGGATGTTGCAAAATTTCTCATGAATCGTCTGTGCAGACATTGTTGACATAAGAGTGATCTCATGTCCCACAATGAATGGTTAAGCGAGTCTATGCCAATATCCTTCAATGCATCCATATCCATCAGTCATTTTCCTTTCCTTTTTCCCGCCGGGTGGGGTGGGGGCCTCTGCTGCACTGTAGGTCCTGCGGGAGTCCAAAGCACTGGTCCGAAACGCAAACCGGGCCGCCCTGGAGCAGGCCAACGAACGCGAGTGCGAGGCGCTGAAGAGAGTTTGGGGCTCCTCGCAGGGGATGGACTCCATCCTCCAATACCTGCAGAAGAAGATAGATGAGTTTTAAGGAAAGCATGTATCCCCCATGTTCCCAAGCCCCATTCAGTGGCGGAACCAGACAAAGAGCACTGGGAGTGCAACAGGTTCAATCTGCAATCTGTGTGATCTATTGTATGTGTGTGTGCCCATTGAGATGTTGCTGCTGGACCTTTAAATCTTCCTAGCATCCTGGTGACCATGTGTTGACCCTTTACCCAATAACCCCCGGCCTTTGACCCTTTACCCCAGTGGTTCCCAACCCTGGTCCTCCAGTACCCCCAACAATACACATGTTTATTGTAACCTTGGACAAGCACACTTGATTCAACTTGTAAACGAATCATCAAGCCCTCAATGAGTTGAATGAGGTATGTTTGTCAAGGGCTACAACAAAACTGTTTACTGTTGAAGGTACTGGAGGACCAGGGTTGGACAACAATGTTGGGGGGTACTGGAGAACCAGGGTTGGGCTGTTGAAGGTACTGGAGGACCAGGGTTGGACAACAATGTTGGGGGGTACTGGAGAACCAGGGTTGGGCTGTTGAAGGTACTGGAGGACCAGGGTTGGACAACAATGTTGGGGGGTACTGGAGGACCAGGGTTGGGCTGTTGAAGGTACTGGAGGACCAGGGTTGGACAACAATGTTGGGGGGTACTGGAGAACCAGGGTTGGGCTGTTGAAGGTACTGGAGGACCAGGGTTGGACAACAATGTTGGGGGGTACTGGAGGACCAGGATTGGGCTGTTGAAGGTACTGGAGGACCAGGGTTGGACAACAATGTTGGGGCTACTGGAGGACCAGGGTTGGGAAACACTGTTGGGGATACTGGAGGACCAGGGTTGGGAAACACTGTTGGGGATACTGGAGGACCGTTGAAGGTACTGGAGGACCAGAGTTGGGAAACACTGCTCTACCCAATAGCCCTGGCCTGCGCGAAATACCATTCCACATTACAGTTTCAACTAAACGTGGCCTAGATTGAAAGGGATGGAGAGATTGGAGGAGGTGAAGACATTGATGAATACACATAAGTGTCTTGCATAGTGGGGTGTCTGTCCTACTCACCTCAGGATTGATTTGGGTGGGATGTTGTATCAACATGGATCAGAATTTATGACACAACAAAAGTGCACATTGAAAACTTTGACAAACACCTAGGCGACTTTCCATTGTGGAGCCTGCAATAAGATCTAACACTCTGAACTCTTGGGAAAACAGCGCAGCCCAGTGGATGGGAGGCTTATTGGATTCTCCATATTGACACCAGTAAAGCTTTCCATTCAAAACAGGACTTATTGCTATTTGAACTGAATAGAGGCCCCGGGATTAAATTAAAGGCGCGTTGTCGAGAAATGTACTGCACTTGACTTTAAAAGGTCGTTTTAAGCTTGAGCCGTCATCTGTAGCGTTCACCATGAATACCATCTTCGAACGTCAGGGAAATTGCCTTTTAAAAGACTCATTGTCAACAGTGCAGTGCTTTTTGAACAGCAAGCCTTTGATTGAATCCAGGACAGAGTCTGTCATATTAATTTGTAACACAGCTCCTGACTGTATTTTTACTTTTTGTCTAACTGATATCTTCTGTAGATGATATTTCACCCAGGTCATCTTTTTGTTGTCGTCTTATTTGGCTTGGGGGACTGTATATTCCACCAAACAGTTTCTATGGTAAACAGATTTTTTTTTTTTTTAAGACTATTACAATATAATTTCATTAAATATTCTGCAACTCCTGAATTATTCCATCCATGAAACATACACGCAAGGGAGAGACAATTACAAGATTCTGAATGCAGTTGTGACGAGGCTAGGGTACACAGTTCAAGGCTCAGTTGTGACGAGGCTAGGGTACACGGTTCAAGGCTCAGTTGTGACGAGGCTAGGGTACACGGTTAAAGGCTCAGTTGTGACGAGGCTAGGGTACACGGTTCAGTTGTGACGAGGCTAGGGTACACGGTTCAAGGCTCAGTTGTGACGAGGCTAGGGTACACGGTTCAGTTGTGACGAGGCTAGGGTGCACGGTTCAAGGCTCAGTTGTGACGAGGCTAGGGTGCACGGTTCAAGGCTCAGTTGTGGCGAGGCTAGGGTACACGGTTCAAGGCTCAGTTGTGACAAGGCTAGGGTACACGGTTCAAGGCTCAGTTGTGACGAGGCACACGGTTCAAGGCTCAGTTGTGACAAGGCTAGGGTACACGGTTCAAGGCTCAGTTGTGACGAGGCTAGGGTACACGGTTCAACGCTCAGTTGTGACGAGGCTAGGGTACACGGTTCAAGGCTCAGTTGTGACGAGGCTAGGGTACACGGTTCAGTTGTGACGAGGCTAGGGTACACGGTTCAAGGCTCAGTTGTGACGAGGCTAGGGTACACGGTTCAAGGCTCAGTTGTGACGAGGCTAAGGTACACGGTTCAAGGCTCAGTTGTGACGAGGCTAAGGTACACGGTTCAAGGCTCAGTTGTGACGAGGCTAGGGTACACGGTTCAAGGCTCAGTTGTGACGAGGCTAGGGTACACGGTTCAAGGCTCAGTTGTGACGAGGCTAGGGTACACGGTTCAAGGCTCAGTTGTGACGAGGTACACGGTTCAAGGCTCAGTTGTGACGAGGTACACGGTTCAAGGCTCAGTTGTGACGAGGTACACGGTTCAAGGCTCAGTTGTGACGAGGCTAGGGTACACGGTTCAAGGCTCAGTTGTGACGAGGTACACGGTTCAAGGCTCAGTTGTGACGAGGCTAAGGCACACGGTTCAAGGCTCAGTTGTGACGAGGCACACGGTTCAAGGCTCAGTTGTGACGAGGTACACGGTTCAAGGCTCAGTTGTGACGAGGTACACGGTTCAAGGCTCAGTTGTGACGAGGCTAAGGTACACAGTTCAAGGCTCAGTTGTGATGAGGTACATGGTTTAAGGCTCAGTTGTGACGAGGCTAGGGTACACGGTTCAAGGCTAAGTTGTGACGAGGCACACGGTTCAAGGCTCAGTTGTGACGAGGCTAGGGTACACGGTTCAGTTGTGACGAGGCACACGGTTCAAGGCTCAGTTGTGACGAGGCTAGGGTACACGGTTCAAGGCTCAGTTGTGACGAGGCTAGGGTACACGGTTCAGTTGTGACGAGGGTACACGGTTCAAGGCTCAGTTGTGACGAGGGTACACGGTTCAAGGCTCAGTTGTGACGAGGCTAAGGTACACGGTTCAAGGCTCAGTTGTGACGAGGCTCAGTTGTGACGAGGCTAAGGTACACGGTTCAAGGCTCAGTTGTGATGAGGCTAAGGTACACGGTTCAAGGCTCAGTTGTGACGAGGCTAAGGTACACGGTTCAAGGCTCAGTTGTGACGAGGCTAGGGTACATGGCTCAGTTGTGACGAGGCTAGGGTACACGGTTCAAGGCTCAGTTGTGACGAGGCTAGGGTACGCGGTTCAAGGCTCAGTTGTGACGAGGCTAGGGTACACGGTTCAAGGCTCAGTTGTGACGAGGCTAAGGTACACGGTTCAAGGCTCAGTTGTGACGAGGCTAAGGTACACGGTTCAAGGCTCAGTTGTGACGAGGCTAGGGTACACGGTTCAAGGCTAAGTTGTGACGAGACACACGGTTCAAGGCTCAGTTGTGACGAGGCTAGGGTACACGGTTCAAGGCTCAGTTGTGACGAGGCACACGGTTCAAGGCTCAGTTGTGACGAGGCTAAGGTACACGGTTCAAGGCTCAGTTGTGACGAGGCTAGGGTACACGGCTCAGTTGTGACGAGGCTAGGGTACACGGTTCAGTTGTGACGAGGCTAGGGTACACGGTTCAAGGCTCAGTTGTGACGAGGCTAGGGTACACGGCTCAGTTGTGACGAGGCTAGGGTACACGGTTCAAGGCTCAGTTGTGACGAGGCTAAGGTACACGGTTCAAGGCTCAGTTGTGACGAGGCTAGGGTACACGGCTCAGTTGTGACGAGGCTAGGGTACACGGTTCAAGGCTCAGTTGTGACGAGGCTAAGGTACACGGTTCAAGGCTCAGTTGTGACGAGGCTAGGGTACACGGTTCAAGGCTCTAGCTAAAAGCAAGTGCCTTGTTCTTTCCTCCATTTTCTAATGACAAAATGTGTGTTCTGATCTGAAGAGCGATTATCAGTGAGAATAGCCTTTAATCTCACCACTCAGTACCATGGATATAGGACGTTTGCAGCTTCAGCATATCTCACCCTGTTTTTTTGTTGTTGCATTGAGCAAAGGTTACTTCTAAAATGCTGTGGAGGCATTCTATTTACATTAGTCAAAGCCCCGGAAAGAAAAAAAAAGATGTACAGCTTTTGAATTTGTAAAACAAAAACGTTATTCGCCTACAGTTTGTTTTGTATTTGTCTTTTTATATATGAATTCTGACTTGACCAATGTTTTGTGGCCTCACCAATCATTTGGCCATATTCCTTGTTTCACTGGATTTATAAAAGTAGCAGAGCACGGGGTAACAGATGACAGCGCCCAATATCTGGACAACTGCTGTTACCTTTGCCTATTTCCATAAAGAATTATGGAAAATGTCATTATTTATATTGTCTATGAGTATTTAAATATTTAAAGTTGAGATGGTTTGGACAAAAGTAGTGTCTGTTTTGAGTCATTGCTCATGGTTTGTTTAACAGTTGATTTTATTTTATTGAAATGTGAAGTATCTTCTCGGGGCAGTCTACTCGTGGACATAGTATGATTTTACTTTCGGCTCTAGTCTATTACAGCCCTCTTCGCGATCTTCGTCAGAATTCATTTTTGACCTTCGCGCATAGATTGTTAACGCCGCAACTGCACCAGTCAAATTGTTTTCTTAGCATATTTTTTTTCTTCTAGAAGGGTTAGAAGTCAGTATTTCGGTTGAGATTTTCTGTAAGCAAAGGCGAAGAGGTATTGCGTATCAATAAGGCGATGCTCTTTGTAAAACATGTCCTTTTGCTTAGTTTTCCCAAATTGTGCCTGAGAAGCATGTCATACCTCGAGTGCTCCAGAGTAGCGCAGCGGGTCTAAGGCACTGCGTCTCAGTGCTAGAGGCGTCACTACAGACCCTGGTTTGATTCCAGGCTGTATCACAACCGGCCGTGATTGGGAGTCCCATAGGGCGGCGCACAATTGGCCCCAGCGTCATCCGGGTTTGGCTGGGTTAGGCTGTCATTGTAAATAAGAATTTGTTCTTAACTGACTTGCCTAGTTAAATAAAGATGTTTTTTTTTTTTAAACATACTTCATGTTTCACTGAATGCTGATTTAGAAATATTAGCAAGCATCTTCAACACTTGGACCATAGCTTAGTTAATGTAATGTCCTCAACACGTTTTTCTCATTGAAGAAATTTACTGTATTTAAAAAAATATATAATTTGTCTTGTTAACACATCATGATGATGAGGCTTGTCTAGTGTACACAGAATTCACTCATTCTGTTGAAAGATTCCAAGAAGCGTTGTTGAAATTGACCGCATTTTAGTACAGCAGCGAAATAATTTTAAAGTCTGAAATCGCATAACCCTTCTGAAGAACTGTGTGAACTGCCTTGACTCAAATCCTGGTACAGCATTTTTGCATACATGTGACCTATTTTGTAGTTGTACTTATATAAATATACATGCTGTACAATCTGAAAGTGTTTTTTTATATATATATATAGATTACTGAAATATATACTCGCTGTGAAAATAAACGGTGTGAACCTGTTAAAGTAATATTGTGTTGGTTAGGTTATACAGTGCATTCGGGAATGTTTTCAGACCCCTGGACTTTTTCCACATTTTGTTACGTTATAGCCTTATTCTAAAATGTATTAAATCGTTTTTCCCCCTCATCAATCCACACACAATACCCCATAATGAAAAGGTAAAGTTTTTTTTATGTTTGCACATTTATAAAAAATAAACCGATCACATTTACATAAGTATTCAGACCCTTTACTCAGTACTTTGATGATGCACCTTTGGCAGCGATTACAGAGTCTTCTTGGCACACCTGTATTTGGGGAGTTTCTCCCATTCTTCTCTGCAGATCCTCTCAAGCTCTGTCAGGTTGGATGGAGAGCGTTGCTGCACAGCTATTTTTAGGTCTCTCCAGAGATGTGTATTCGGGTTCAAGTCCGGGCTCTGGCTGAGCCACTCAAGGACATTCAGAGACTTGTACCGAAGCCATTCTTTGCGTTGTCTTGGCTGTGTGCTTAGGGTCGTTGTCCTGTTAGAAGGTGAACCTTCGCCCCAGTCTGAGGTCCTGAGTGCTCTGGAGCAGGTTTTCATTAAGGATCTCTATATTTTTCTCTGTTCATCTTTCCCTCTATCCTGACTAGTCTCCCTGCCACTGAAAAAAACATCCCCACAGCATGATGCTGCTATGCTTCATCATAGGGATGGTGTCAGGTTTCCTCAGACCAGAGAATCTTGTTTCTCATGGTCTTGACTCTTGAGAGTCCTTTAAGTGCCTTTTGGCAAACTTCAAGTGGGCTGTCGTGCCTTTTACTGAGGAGTGGTTTCCATCTGGCCACTCTACCATAAAGGCCTGATTGTGTACTGCAGAGATGGTTGTCCTTCTGGAAGGTGCTCCCATCTCCACAGAGGAGCTCTGTCAGAGTGACCATTGGGTTCTTGATCACCTCCCTGACCAAAGGCCCTTCTCCCCCGTTTGGCCAGGCGGCCAGCTCTAGGAAGAGGTGGTTCCAAACTTCCATTTTAAGAATGATGGTCACTGTTTTTGGGGACCTTCAATGCTGCAGAAATGTGTTGGTACCCTTCCACAGATTTGTGCCTTGACACAATCCTGTCTCGGAGCTCTATGGGCCTTATGGGTTAGGCTTTGACCTTATGGCTTGGTTTTTGCTCTGATATGTACTGTCAACTGTGGGACCTTATATAGACTGGTGTGTGCCTTTCCAAATCATGTCCAATCAATTGAATTTACCACAGGTGGACTCCAAGTTATAGAAACATCAAGGATGATCAATGGAAACAGGATGCACCTGAGCTCAATTTCGAGTCTCATAGCAAAGCGTCTGAATATTTACATAAGCAGTGGGGATTTTAGCATGTAAATCTTGGTGGGGCAAAAAATATAAATAAATATGTTGATTCATGCCAGTAAACCCACTACACAACACTAAATAATATACAAATCGCACTATTGGGGCCTACATTAAGCTGTCCCAACACCTTACCCACACCTTACTATCAGCAGAGGCTTGTCTGGCAGCGAAACAGTTCATTCAGCCTCATTTACTGAATGACAGCTGACTTAATTTAAAAAGTGTTTTTACTGACAATTGAGATGTACAAACTATGGCATAAGGGGACAACGAGCGGATAAGAGGCAATCCATAATTTTGATTATGAGCGAGCTAGGATGGACATAGTAAATATAACTATTTGTTCAGCAATTTTGAAATGTACAGCGACAATTCAGAACATGGGCCGTTCTTACAGTATTCTCCCTGTACACCAAGTCAGAACCGTAGGATAAATTAAAGGGGGGATATAAGCAGACAATGAAGGCTCTTACAATATTCGATGATTACATTTCTCTTAAACAGGCTATAGGCTACATGTGCACCACCAAGTCAGAACTGTAGGTGAAATTAGGAGGGGAAAAGGGACCAAATTATTAGGGTGAGGCACATGGGCCACTAACAGCTTACTACACAACATACACTTAGTATTACTTTCTTAGCTACAGTATACATACAGTGGGGAGAACAAGTATTTGATACACTGCCGATTTTGCAGGTTTTCCTACTTACAAAGCATGTAGAGGTCTGTAATTTTTTATCATAGGTACACTTCAACTGTGAGAGACGGAATCTAAAACAAAAATCCAGAAAATCACATTGTATGATTTTTAAGTAATTAATTAGCATTTTATTGCATGACATAAGTATTTGATCACCTACCAACCAGTAAGAATTCCGGCTCTCACAGACCTGTTTTTCTTTAAGAAGCCCTCCTGGTCTCCACTCATTACCTGTATTAACTGCACCTGTTTGAACTCGTTACCTGTATAAAAGACACCTGTCCACACACTCAATCAAACAGACTCCAACCTCTCCACAATGGCCAAGACCAGAGAGCTGTGTAAGGACATCAGGGGTAAAATTGTAGACCTGCACAAGGCTGGGATGGGCTACAGGACAATAGGCAAGCAGCTTGGTGAGAAGGCAACAACTGTTGGCTCAATTATTAGAAAATGGAAGAAGTTCAAGATGACGGTCAATCACCCTCGGTCTGGGGCTCCATGCAAGATCTCACCTCATGGGGCATCAATGATCATGAGGAAGGTGAGGGATCAGCCCAGAACTACACGGCAGGACCTGGTCAATGAAAGAAAACCATTAGTAACACACTACGCCGTCATGGATTAAAATCCTGCAGCGCATGCAAGGTCCCCCTGCTCAAGCCAGCGCATGTCCAGGCCCGTCTGAAGTTTGCCAATGACCATCTGGATGATCCAGAGGAGGAATGGGACAAGGTCATGTGGTCTGATGAGACAAAAATAGAGCTTTTTGGACTAAACTCCACTCGCCATGTTTGGAGGAAGAAGAAGGATGAGTACAACCCCAAGAACACCATCCCAACCGTGAAGCATGGAGGTGGAAACATCATTCTTTGGGGATGCTTTTCTGCAAAGGGGACAGGACGACCACCGTATTGAGGGGAGGATGGATGGGGCCATGTATCGCGAGATCTTGGCCAACAACCTCCTTCCCTCAGTAAGAGCATTGAAGATGGGTCGTGGCTGGGTTTTCCAGCATGACAATGACCCGAAACACACAGCCAGGGCAACTAAGGAGTGGCTCCGTAAGAAGCATCTCAAGGTCCTGGAGTGGCCTAGCCAGTCTCCAGACCTGAACCCAATAGAAAATCTTTGGAGGGAGCTGAAAGTCCATATTGCCCAGCGACAGCCCCGAAACCTGAAGGAGCGGGCCAAAATCCCTGCTGCAGTGTGTGCAAACCTGGTCAAGAACTACAGGAAATGTATGATCTCTGTAATTGGAAACAAAGGTTTCTGTACCAAATATTAAGTTCTGCTTTTCTGATGTATCAAATACTTATGTCATGCAATAAAATGCAAATTAATTACTTAAAAATCATGCAATGTGATTTTCTGGATTTTTGTTTTAGATTCCGTCTCTCACAGTTGAAGTGTACCCAGATAAAAATTACAGAGCTCTACATGCTTTGTAAGTAGGAAAACCTGCAAAATCGGCAGTGTATCAAATACTTGTTCTCCCCACTGTATCTCCCTGGCATATTACATCATTTATACAGCAGCATACAAGACATTTTTGGACTCACCTTGTGCTGTGCTCACTTGAACAGGAAGGTGGCGTGGCGGTCCTTCGTGGGCAAATGTCATCAAACTTTCATCAGTCGGCATTTTCTGGATTTATGGTGCTTTCAAGACAACTGGAAACTCGGAAAAAACAAGGTAGAATCATGACGATGTCCGTGATCTTCAGGTGTCAGATATTCCAGTTCTGAGTTTCCAGTTGTTTTGAGCGTTGCAGAAGTCATGCTGGATTGACACCATGGCCAATGTTGAATGTTTATCCTTTTAAGCTGGGAAAAGAGACCCTTAAACCCAGACTTGGAACCACACATCCACTCTACTGAAGAGCAGGCTAGTGCAATGCTTGCAGTTAGCCACTGATTCCTTCCAAACCTCTCAGTTGAATTTGTGATGTCCAACTTGTTGTGTAATGTTTATGTCCAATGGCCGATGAGCACCAAATACGTTTTATCTATAATTTCTCTTCATATGACAAGGCTTAAAAAGGATTTGCCAGTAGATTGTTGACTTGATTCATGATGACTGCTAGCTAAGATTTTGAAAGTATGATTGAAAGTTCTTTAAATTTTGCTTATTGACTGACCTTCATGTCTTTAAAGTAATGATGGACTCTAGTTTCTCTCTGCTTATTTGAGCTGTTCTTGACATAATTTGGACTTGGGTCTTTTACCAAATAGGGCTATCTTCTGTATAACCCCCCTACCTTGTCACAACACAACTGATTGGCTCAAACGCATTAAGAAAAATTCCACAAATTTACTTTTAACAAGGCACACCTGTTAATTGAAATGCATTCCAGGTGACCACCTCATGAATCTGGTTGAGAGAATGCCAAGAGTGTGCAAAGCTGTCATCAAGGCAAAGGGTGGCTACGTTGAAGCATCTCAAATATAAAATCTATTTGGATTTTTTAACACTTCTTTGGTTACTACATGATTCCATGTGTTATTTCATTGTTTTGTTGTCTTCACCATTATTCTACAATGTAGAAAATAGTACAAATAAAGAAACCCTTGAATGAGTAGGTCTCCACACTTTTGAATGGTACTGTATACTGAACAAAAACAAATGCAATAATTTCTAATATTTTACTGAGTTACAGTTCATGAGTAAATCAGTCAATTGAAATAAATTAGGCCCTAATCTATGGATTTCACATAACTGGGAATACAGATATGCATCTGTTGGTCACAGATACCTTAAGAAATGGGCCTCAAGATCTCGTAATGGTATTTCTGTGCATTCAAATCACCATTGATAAGATGGAATTGTGTTCGTTGTCCGTAGCTTATGCCTGCCCTTACCATAACCCCACCGCCACCATGGGGCACTCTGTTCACAACGTTGACATCAGCAAACGGCTAACAGCATGACGTCATACACGCGGTTATGAGGTCGGTAGGACGTACTGCCAAATTCTCTAAAACGATGGCTTATGGTAGAGAAATTAACATTAGATTCTCTGGCAACAGTTCTGGTGGACATTCCTGCAGTCAGCATGCCAATTGCAAGCTCCCTCAACTTCAGACATCTGTGGCATTGTGTTGTGTGACCAAAAGCACATTTTAGAGTGGCCTTTTATTGTCCCCCAGCACAAGGTGCTCCTGTGCAATGATCATGCTGTTTAAATCAGCTTCTTAATATGCCACACCTGTCAAGTGGATGGATTGTCTTGGCGAAGGAGAAATGCTCACTAACAGGGATATAAACCAAAACATGTTTCAGAAAGAAGCTTTTTGTGCGTACGTTACATTTCTGGGATCTTTTAATTCAGCTCATGAAACATGAGACCAACACTTTTTACATGTTGCATTTATGTTTATGTTCAGTATATTATGGAAATGTTTTGAAATGACAATGCACTTTTTTTTTTTATCCAGATTTCTTTTAATTTTTTAAAATCCTGTGTAGCACCTTCACTTGAATTTCTATTTAATCCCTTGAAATGACTGGATGAAATGATTTTCATGTTTCCTGAAATGTATAAAAACAACACAGAATAACTTACTATGAGCACTTCAGTTGGACTTAATTCTTTTATTGAAGATGGCAAAGACAAATTAAAATTGAGCAAATTAGTCGTTTTCTTTACAAAAGCCACAATTGATAAGCAGTAAATTTTGTGAACAGTTTTGTACACATAATACCTTATTTTCCTAAAACCAAGCTGAAAAAAAAAAAAAAAAAAACTTTTGGTATGTGGTCATCATGGGGGGCATCTATCATGAGAGCCAGTGCCCATGTGCAACCAGTAGTCCTGGTTCTTGAAGAGCACGAGGTTGTAGAAGTTTTCGCCACCCTTGTGAAACCCGTGTTCTGCGTCTCCCCAGGAAACGGGACTGTCCATGAAGCCGTGCACAGTCAGTGACAGCCAGGACGTGAATTTGGGTTCGTCAAAGTACCGCCTGGGTTTAAGAGAAGACCACATAGTAAATGAGTATATATTTAAGACTAGATTTTTTTTTATATAACTTATTTCATGAGTGAATTTCCAAACACTGAACAAAATCAAAAAGGTGAGCAATTTTTGGGGCAATACAGTTGACAAGCTCAATTCGGAGTCCTCAGCTTTTATCGAGTCGCGTGTCACTGTAGACCGCGCGGCTCTGCAGGCTCTCTGTAACAGCTGTATATGATGACCTGGGTCTTTGGTAAAAGCCTTCACTAAACCAGATAATTAAAATGGTAGAACTAAGTGTCATAGGAGTCAACTGTATAAAGATCGCACGTTCTTTGGTGTTCAGAAGGACCGATACAATCATGTGTTGCAGAAGGTGAACTTACCGCAGCTCCTGCAGCAGAGAGTAGATGTCTTCGGGCAGCAGCAGGCCAGACACTGTGCAATGCAGGGCTTGGCTCACCAGTGTTTGGGGCTCTGGACAGACGTATGTCGAAAGGAAGCTGGCTGCTGTATTGTCACTAAACAACGAACAACATATTCACTAGCTTTCTGCATGAGTGTATGTGTGTTATGAGAGAGAGATTAGCCACAAGGGAGATGTTAATAATACCATGACAGATTTCCATCTCTCTTAGTACCCAGTGCCACGTACAGTGCCTTCAGAAAGTATTCATACCCCTTGACTTGTCCAACATTTTGTTGTGTTACAGCCTGATAAAAAATAAATATTAAATAGTTTTTTTTACATTTAAGTCATTTAGCAGACGCTCTTATCCAGAGCGACTTACAAATTGGAAAGTTCATACATATTCATCCTGGTCCCCCCGTGGGGAATGAACCCACAACCCTGGCGTTGCAAGCGCCATGCTCTACCAACTGAGCCACACGGGACCACCGTGTTTTTCTCACCCATCTACACTCAATACCCTATAACAGCTGGTGCGCCATGTCTAATATTAAAGAAGTCTAGAGTTATTGCTCGCCTGAGGTACAGTACCTTATGATAAGCTGTAGACCACACTATCTACCAAGAGAATTCTTATCTATATTATTCGTAGCCAACTATTTACCACCACAGACCCATGCTGGCACTAAGACCACACTCAACGAGCTGTATAAGGCCATATGCAAACAAGAAAATGCTCACCCAGATGCGGCGCTCCTAGTGGCCGGGGACTTTAATGCAGACAAACTTAAATCAGTTACCACATTTTTACCAGCATGTCACATGTGCAACCAAAGGAGAAAAAAAACAACTCTAGACCACCTTTACTCCACACACAGAGATGCATACAAAGCTCTCCCCCGCCCTCCATTTTGGCAAATCTGACCATAATTCTATCCTCCTGATTCCTGCTAAACTAAAGCAGGAAGTACCAGTGACTCGCTTAATACGGAAGGGGTCAGATGGTGCGGATGCTACGCTACAGGACTGTTTTGCTAGCACAGAATGGAATATGTTCCAGGATTCATCCAATGGCATTGAGGAGTATACCACCTTAGTCATCGGCTTCATCAATAAGTGTATCAATGACGTCGTCCCCACAGTGACCGTACGTACATATCCCAACCAGAAGCCATGGATTACAGGCAACATCCACATCGAGCTAAAGGCTAGAACTGCCGCTTTCAAGGAGCGGGACACTAATCCGGAAGCCTATAAGAAATCCCGCTATGCCCTCCAACGAACCATCAAACAAGCAAAGCGTCAATACAGGATTCAAATTGAATCCTACTACACTGGCTCTGACATTCGTTGGATGTGACAGGGCTTGAAAACTATTACGGACTACAAAGGGAAACCCAGACACGAGCTGCCCAGTGACACGAGCCTACCAGACAAGCTAAATGCCTTTTATGCTCGCTTCGAGGCAAGCAACACTGAATTATGCATGAGAGCACCAGCTGTTCTGGATGACAGTGTGATAACGCTCTTGGTTGCCGTTGTGAGCAAGACCTTTAAACAGGTCAACATTCACAAAGCCGCAGGGCCAGATGGATTACCAGGACGTGTACTCAAAGCAGGCAAGTGTCTTCACTGACATTTTCAGCCTCTCCCTGACTGAGTCTGTAATACCTACATGTTTCAAGCTGACCACCATAGTCCCTGTGCCCAAGGAAGCGAAGGTAACCTGCCTAAAAGATTACCACTCCGTAGCACTCACGTCGGTAGCCATGAAGTGCTTTGAAAGGCTGGTCATTGCTCACATCAACAGCATCCTCCCAAATACCCTAGACCCACTCCAATTCACATACCGCCCCAACAGATCCACAGATGACTCAATCTCAATCGCACTCCACACTGCCCTTTCCCACCTGGACAAAAGGAACACCTACAGTGAGGGAAAAAAGTATTTGATCCCCTGCTGATTTTGTACGTTTGCCCACTGACAAAGAAATTATCAGTCTATAATTTTAATGGTAGGTTTATTTGAACAGTGAGAGACAGAATAACAACAAAAATATCCAGAAAAACACATGTCAAAAATGTTATAAATTGATTTGCATTTTAATGAGGGAAATAAGTATTTGACCCCCTCTCAATCAGAAAGATTTCTGGCTCCCAGGTGTCTTTCATACAGGTAACGAGCTGAGATTAGAAGCACACTCTTAAAGGGAGTGCTCCTAATCTCAGTTTGTTACCTGTATTAAAGACACCTGTCCACAGAAGCAATCAATCAATCAGATTCCAAACTCTCCACCATGGCCAAGACCAAAGAGCTCTCCAAGGATGTCAGGGACAAGATTGTAGATCTACACAAGGCTGGAATGGGCTACAAGACCATTGCCAAGCAGCTTGGTGAGAAGGTGACAACAGTTGGTGCGATTATTCGCAAATGGAAGAAACACAAAAGAACTGTCAAACTCCCTCGGCCTGGGACTCCATGCAAGATCTCACCTCGTGGAGTTGCAATGATCATGAGAACGGTGAGGAATAAGCCCAGAACTACACAGGAGGATCTTGTCAATGATCTCAAGGCAGCTGGGACCATAGTCACCAAGAAAACAATTGGTAACACACTACGCCGTGAAGGACTGAAATCCTGCAGTGTCCGCAAGGTCCCCCTGCTCAAGAAAGCACATATACATGCCCGTCTGAAGTTTGCCAATGAACATCTGAATGATTCAGAGGACAACTGGGTGAACGTGTTGTGGTCAGATGAGACCAAAGTGGAGTTCTTTGGCATGAACTCAACTTGCCGTGTTTGGAGGAGGAGGAATGCTGCCTATGACCCCAAGAAACCATCCCCACCGTCAAACATGGAGGTGGAAACATTATGCTTTGGGGGTGTTTTTCTGCTAAGGGGACAGGACAACTTCACCGCATCAAAGGGACGATGGACGGGGCCATGTACCGTCAAATCTTGGGTGAAAACCTCCTTCCCTCAGCCAAGGTATTGAAAATGGGTCGTGGATGGGTATTCCAGCATGACAATGACCCAAAACACACGGCCAAGGCAACAAAGGAGTGGCTCAAGAAAAAGCACATTAAGGTCCTGGAGTGGCCTAGCCAGTCTCCAGACCTTAATCCCATAGAAAATCTGTGGAGGGAGCTGAAGGTTCGAGTTGCCAAACGTCAGCCTTGAAACCTTAATGACTTGAAGAAGATCTGCAAAGAGGAGTGGGACAAAATCCCTCCTGAGATGTGTGCAAACCTGGTGGCCAACTACAAGAAACATCTGACCTCTGTGATTGCCAACAAAGGTTTTGCCACCAAGTACTAAGTCATGTTTTGCAGAGGGGTCAAATACTTATTTCCCTCATTAAAATGCAAATCAATTTATAACATTTTTGACATGCGTTTTTCTGGATTTTTTTGTTGATATTCTGTCTCTCACTGTTCAAATAAACCTACCATTAAAATTACAGACTGATCATTTCTTTGTCAGTGGGCAAACGTACAAAATCAGCAGGGGATCAAATACTTTTTCCCCTCACTGTATGTGAGAATGCTGTTCATTGACTAGAGCTCAGCGTTCAACACCATAGTGCCCACGAAGCTCCTCACAAAGCTAAGGACCCTGGGACTAAACACCTCCCTCTGCAACTGGATCCTGGACTTCCTGATGGGCCTCCCCCAGGTGGTAAAGGTATGCAAAAACATGTCTGCCACGCTGATCCTCCACACTGGGGCCCATCAGGGGTGTGTACTTAGTCCCCTCCTGTACTCCCTGTTCACCCATGATTGCGTGGCCAAACACGACTCCAACACCATCATTAAGTTTGCTGGTAACACAACAGTGGTAGGCCTGATCACCGACAACAATGAGACAGCCAATAGGGAGGAGGTCAGAGAACTGGCAGTGTGGTGCCAGGACAACAACCTCTCCCTCAATGTGAGCAAGACAAAGGAGCTGATCGTGGACTACAGGAAAAGGAGGACCGAACACACCCCCATTCACATCAACAGGGCTGTTGTGGAGTGGGTTGAGCGTTTCAAAGTTCCTTGGTGTCCACATCAACTATCTATCATGGTCCAAACACACCAAGACAATCGTGAAGAGGGCACAACAAAATATTTTCCTCCCTCAGGAGACTGAAAAGATTTGGCATGGGTCCCCAGATCCTCAAAAGGTTCTACAGCTGCACCATCGAGCGCATCCTGACTGGTTGCATCACCGCCTGGTATGGCAACTGCTCGGCATCTTGACCGTAAGGCGCTACAGAGGGTAGTGTGTACGGCCCAGTACGTCACTGGAGCCAAGCTTCCTGCAATCCAGGACCTATATAATAGGCAGTGTCAGAGGGAAGCCCATAAAATTGTCAGAGACTCCAGTCACCGACTGTTTTCTCTGCTACCGCACGGCATGCGGTACCGGAGCGCCAAGTCTAGGACCAAGAGGCTCCTTAACAGCTTCTACCCCCAAGTCATAAGACTGCTGAACAATGAATCAAATGGCCACCGGACTATTTACATTGACCCCCCCATTTGTTTTGTACACTGCTGCTACTCGCTGTTTATTATCCATGCATAGTCACTTCACTCCTACCTACATGTACAAATTACCTCTAACCTGTATCCCTGCACACTGACTCGGTACCGGTACCCCCTGTATATAGCCTCGTTATTGTTGTTATTGTGTTACTTTTTATTATTTTTTAATTTAGTTTATTTGGTAAATATTTTTCTCAAGTCTTCTTGAACTGCAATGTTGGTTAAGGGCTTGTAAGTAAGCATTTCACTGTAAGGTCTACACCTGTTGTATTCGGCGCATGTGACAAAGTTTGATTTGATAATGACAAAGTGAAAATGTTTAGACGTTTTTGTACATTTATTGAAAATTAAATAGAAAAATCTAATTTCAAAAAGAAGGGAGGACCAAGGCACTCTTCATATAATTAATTTAAATGCCTTTATTTGTATGGCATGTTCTTTTTGATAACCAATTTACCCCTTTTACCAAAGAGCACCTTCTGTCTACCAAAATCTACTATTGTGTACCTTAGCAACGCTTCCCTTCCTCCTCTTTTTCTCCTACAGGAAATATCTAATTTACCTAAGTATTCCCACCCCTGAGTCAATACTTTGTAGAAGCACCTTTGGCAGCGATTGATTTGAGTCTTTCTGGGTAAGTCTCTAAGAGCTTTCCACACCTGGATTGTGCAACATTTGCCCCCCCCCCCCCCCCCCCCCCCCCCCCAAAAAAAATATTATTCAAATTGGTTGATCATTGCCTGACAACCATTTTCACGTCTTGCTATATATTTTCAAGTAGATTTAAGTCAAAACTGTAACTCGGCTACTCAGGAACATTCACTGTCTTCTTGGTAAGCAACTGCAGTGTAGATTGTCTTGTGTTTAAGGTTATTCTCCTGCTGAAAGGTGAATTAATATCCCAGTGTGTGGGGAAAGCAGAGTGAACCAGGTTATCCTCAAGGATTTTGCCTGTGCTTAGCTCCATTTCATTTATTTTTTATCCTGAAAACTCCCCAGTCCTTAACAATTACAAGCATACCCATAACATGATGCAGCCACCACTATGCTTGAAAATATGGAGGGGTTCTCAGTAATGTGTTGTATTTGCCCCAAACATGACACTTTGTATTCAGGACAAAAAGTAAATTTCTTTGCCACATTTTTTGCAGTATCACTTTAGTTCCCTTTTGCAAACAGGATGCATGTTTTGGAATATTTGTGTTCTTTACAGGCTTATTTCTTTTCACTCTGTCAATTAAGTTAGTATTGTGGAGTAACTACAATGTTGTTGATCCATCCTCAGTTTTCTCCTAACACAGCCATTAAAATCGAACTGTTTTAAAGTCACCATTGGCCTCATGGTGAAATTCCTGAGCGGTTTCCTTCCTCTCCGGCAACTGAGTTAGGAAGGACGCTTGTATCTTTGTAGTCACTGGGTGTATTGATACACCATCCATAGTGTAATTAATAACTTCACTATGCTCAAAGGGATATTCAATGTTTGCTTTGTTTTTTTATACCCATCTACCAATAGGTGCCCTTATTTGCGAGGCATTGGAAAACCTCCCTGGTCTTTGTGGTTGAATCTGTATTTGAAATTGAGTGTCCGTTTGAGGGACCTTACAGATAATTGTATGTGTGGGGTACAGCGATTAAGGTAGTCATTCAAAAATCATGTTAAACACTTGTTGCCCACAGTGAGTGCATGCCACCTATTATTTAATCCATTTTAAATTCAGGCTGTAACAACAAAATGTGGAATAAGTCAAAGGGTGTGAGAATACTTTCTGAAAGCACTGTATTTATATCCATTAGAACTATATGGTTGTGCACGTACCAACTGACACCAGCGCTCACTGCTCCAAGCCACTCCAGGAAGCTGTGGGGGTCACAAGACCGCTGGTCCCCGCGCAGGTCCAAAGCGTGCAGGGATGGACATGGCAGATCCTTCAGGGTGTGGCTACTGACCACTGGTCTGTGCTCTTTCCACTGGTAACGGGACAGAAGACTCTGCAGCGCTCTATCCCCATCCGCCCCTTGAAGTCGACAGACGCAATTTTAGAAATGCTTTGAAAGAAAACATTGGTCAGCTTACGGAAGTTCAGGGTCGTATTCATAAGCGCATACTGTAGCCAACAAAAAAACGAGAGTTTCTTATTGGACAAGTTCAGGTGGTCCCCTCTCTGTTTCAGTCTGTTTTCTTCCATTTAGTCTAGTGAAAACAACCCAGGACTTGGACAGACTAGACATTACATGCCTCAGACTCAACAGTGCAAACAAACATAAAAGGTTCTCCTACCTGAATTGTGCCGTCCTAGCAGGAAGTCACTTTTCAGAGGCACCCTTTCTTTAAGGCCGGAGAGAACTCGCTGGTAGCGTTTCCCTTCCGGATCCATGGATTTGTTCGTCAGGTCAATGGTCACGACTGCAGAACATCATCATTGTTATTCAATTAAACCAGGTTAGATTTCATTTCGAACAGCACAACAACAAAAATTGCAGGTAAGAAACCAGGTGAGGTGTGGAGCAATGAAATATCAAAACATAATATTAAAAGATACGTGATCCTTTCTCACCATATCTCATGGGCTGTCTGTGATTGTACTGTGACGGCTTTCCCTCCAGACCCAGCTGTTCATACGTGTCCTTATCCACAGAGAGGATCAGCTGACCTTGGATTCATTTACATTTAAGTCATTTAGCAGACGCTCTTATCCAGAGCGACTTACAAATTGGAAAGTTCATACATATTCATCCTGGTCCCCCGTGGGGAATGAACCCACAACCCTGGCGTTGCAAGCGCCATGCTCTACCAACTGAGCCACACGGGACCACCCGTGTGTGGATTCAGACAGAGCAGAGGTTTATTTACTGACCAGTCAATGTAACATGGGGCCTCCTTTCTTGTAGTACATTGTACTAGTATTGGAAGTCAAAATACAACCAGTTTCGATGGTAGTGGAGTTAGTTTAATAGAACTAGCATTGATTCAAGGCTGTATCACAACCAGCCGTGATTGGGAGTCCCATAGGGCGGTGCACAATTGGCCCAGCGTCGTCCGGGGTTGGCCGGTGTAGGCCGTCATTGTAAATAAGAATTTGTTCTTAACTGACCTGCCTAGTTAAAGGTTAAATCAAATAAATAATCTCCACTGACCAATGTGGCAGCCTGGCAGGGGAGCTCTAGGGTGTATTCATTAGTGTACACTGTAGCAAAACGTTTGCAACAAAAAATGAGCGTTTCTTATTAAACAAATTTAGGTTAGTCCCGCCCTGTTTTCGGCCACTTTGCTTCCTAGTGAATACACGCCTGGCTTTTTCATTGATTCTATTGCCCAGGACAACATGACCGCAATTTTGTAATGTCTTCTGGTCCCAATATTATACACTACTCTGGGAAGCATTTATTTGGGCTGCAATTTCTGAGGCTGGTAACTCTAATGAACTTATCCTCTGCCATTCCTGTGGCGGTCCTCATGAGAGAGTTTCATCATAGCGCTTGATGGTTTTTGCAACTGCACTTGAAGAAACTTTAAAAGTTCTTGAAATTTTCCATATTGACTGACCTTCATGTCTTAAAGTAATGATGGACTCTTGGCAGTTCTTGCCATAATATGGACTTGGTTTTTTACCAAATTGGGCTATCTTCTGTATACCCCCCCTACCTTTTCACAACACAACTGATCAGCTCAAATGCATTAAGGAAAGAAATTAAACAAATTAACATTTAAGAAGACACACCTGTTAATTGAAATGCATTCCAGGTGACTACCTCATGAAGCTGGTTGAGAGAATGCCAAGAGTGTGCAAAGCTGACATCAAGGCAAAGGGTGGCAATTTGAAGAATCTCAAATATATTTTGATTTGTTTAACAGTTTTTTGGTTACTACATGATTCCATATGTATTATTTCATAGTTTTGATGTCTTAACTATTATTCTACAATGTAGAAAACAGTAAAAATAAAGAAAAACCCTTGAATGAGTAGGTGCTCTAAAACTTTTGACCGGTAGTGTACTTTCTAGCCTGTTTTGGACCATGGCTACTACTCTACACACAGGCTTAAAGTTGCCAGTGGTCTTTTATTAAGACTACAGCGATAGGACTACAGTGTGAGTCATGTCCTGTAATAATATGATAATAGGTAGAACACAGTGGTAAGGGAACTCACTGTTAGGGAGAAGTGCAATGGTGTTATCCTGGTCAATGCTTGTCTTGTAGGAAAGAGCATAGAGAGCCCCTGGGAAAACAAATAGGCATACTTTAAACTAGCATGAAAATAACACTTTTTTACTTAATGGTAGTTGTTTCATTTACCCAATTTAATAGTGCATGCAATAGTGTTCTCCTTCTATACACTTACCATTCCACACAACATTCTTCAAGAAGTCTTTATCCAAAAACTCATAGACTGGTAAATTCTTCACCAGAAAATACTTGCTGAAATTGTTTATGACACTGGCCAGCCGGGAAGAAAGGGCACCACATTCCGGTATTACAACCGACACCTGAGAGGATTAATTAATTACCTCATGTTTTTAGTTCACATCACATGCATCTATAGTGTCACACATTACATTGGTAATTTGCTTAATCCACAGACTGGCTAGTTAGCAAACAGTGTTGTTAAGATTTAACACGTAGGTCAAACAAGTGGCAAAGCAAACGAAGTGGCAGCAGGTTCCGTGCAGATAATCTAAACCATCTAACGTTAGCTACCACAGAACCATAAAATTGCTTACCTTGTGGTTAAAATAATGTTTTGACACGTGAGTGTCGTGTCTAGACTTTTCATGCTCAAAGTTCGATTTCTCGCAAACAAGTAAACTTCTTGGACACTTGTCTAGCTCCTGGTACATTTTATTAGACTTGTATCAACAACAACAAATCTAAACACATTTAAACCAAAGACATTTAGCTATGCACACACTTGTGAATCAAACATGTGAAATACAGTATGTTCCTCTCTGAACGTGTAAACTACTTCCGGCTAGAGAGCCAGCGTGCTTGTTTGTCACGTGTTTAAAGTAGCCAATAGCAAAACAGTAGCAAAAATCTAAACCACAGTTTAGAAACCTGTAGTCTTTGTCCAAACCATCAAATATGCCTTGGGCTCGTTCAGAAGGACGCGACGTTTTGTAACTTTCAGATAGAAATATGCTATGTAGAACAAACATACCTCTCTTACATGTAGTATAAGGAATCACATAATCTCTCATGACAGCATTTCTATCTGCAACGTTCGAGAAAGTTTGGCAACCAAACGTGGCCCTGGCCTGCCAACAGAAATTTGCATTTGATGAGATGTTCCATACGTAAGATCTGTAGTGGTCAAGGAATGACATTTCATGAGAGCAACATTTATTCTGAAACATCAGTTTCAAGTTTTATTAGTCGTATGTACAGGATACACATGGTATACACTGTTCAACCAAATGCTTACTTGCAGGTTCCTTCTCGACAATGCAACAACAATAAGAAATAATAAAAGATAAGAATACGAACGTAAAGTAAATGGCTCAGTAGAATACACAATTTATAGTCTAATATTTACACATTTTGGGGAAGGGGGGATTGGGGGGGCAAGTGTTTAAATTGTGCAGTATTTAGCAATAGTAAATAAGAGTCTTGTAGCAGCAGTTGTGATGTGTGGGTGAGTGAGTGCATGTGTTCTAAGGTGTGGAGACTCTGTGCAGTTGAAGTTACACATTTGTTTAAAAGCTTATTAAAAAAAAAACGTTATTAAACTACGCAAGTCAGTTAATAACATATTCTAATGTACAATGACGGCCTACCCCGGCCAAATCCGGACGATGCTTGGTCAATTGTGCACTGCCCTATGGGACTCCAAATCCCAGCCAGATGTGATACAGCCTGGAATCGAACCAGGGACTGTAGTGACGCCTCTTGCACTGAGATGCAGTGCCTTAGACCGCTGCGCCACTCGGGAGCCCTAAAATGTGATGTGATGGTAATAAAAAATACACATAAAAAAAATACCAATCAATGTATCCACATTAATAAAATATGAAGGACCTTCAATTACATTGAGCAAAAAATCTAAACACATTTTGTGTTGGCCCCATGTTTCATGAGCTGAAATAAAAGATCCCAGAAATGTTGCATACGCACAAAAGGCTTATTTCTCTCAAATGTTGTGCAGAAATTTGTTTACATCCCTATTAGTAAGCATTTCTCATTTGCCAAGATAATCCATCCACCTGACAGGTGTGGCATATTAAGAAGCTAATTAAACAGCATGATCATTACACAGGTGCACCTTGTGCTGGAGACAATAAAAGGCCACTCTAAAATGTGCTGTTTGGTCACACAACACATTGCCACAGATGTCTCAAGTTTTGAGGGAGCGTGTAATCGGCATGCCGACTGCAGGAATGTCCACCAGAGATGTTGCCAAATAATTTAATGTTCATTTCTCTATCATAAGCCGCAATTCAACATCATTATAGAGAATTTGGCACCACGTAAAGTAATCCTTCTAACCACCCCCTTGTAAAGTGGTTGTTCCACTGGATATCATAAGGTGAATGCACCAATTTGTAAGTCGCTCTGGATAAGAGCGTCTGCTAAATTACTTAAAGGTAAATGTATGAAATGGAAATGGAAATTAGTACTGCATGCTGGTGAATCCACGAGTAGTCATTTATAGCAGACATTTCCGGATACACAAAATGTACTTATAAATCACAGGTTGGTGGCACCTTAATTGGGGATGGGCATGTGGTAATGGCAGGAGTGGTAGAGGTGGAAAGGTATCAATGCCATTCCATTCGTGCCGTCCTCCCCTCAGCAACCCCCACTGCTTGTGATGGATAGGGAAAGTGTATCTGGTAGGAGAGGAGGTTCACATTCATTGTGCCTTACCTGAATATCTCATCAGAGCACTCTCCCATTTATTTGTATTAGATTGTGGTCATTTATGTGAGAACAAACAATAACAGACTGACGAATACTACAAGGGTTGAGCAGTGTTAAGAGTAGAGTGCTTTACGGCAGTTCTTGTCAGAGAAGTCTATCAGTTCCATATTTATAATTTGTCATGTTAAAATGTATTATTAAAGGGGCAATCAGCAAGTGCTGCATCAATGGACTTACTGTTGCCATTGATTCTTGAAGAATATTTATAAATGCCCAATGAGTTAAGTTCAACCGTCTTACTGTTTTGAAGCTATACAGTGTCTGTTTACAAACTTTCATTTTGATTTGATGAATGGTCAGTCCTTGCCTCCATAGCCCCGTCTATGAATTTGAGAGTGGTTCGATTTCTCCAGCCCCATCCCTCAGCTGTGAGGGATGGGGCTGGAGATATTTGTATTGGTGTTTGAAACGTAGATTAACCCCTTTAAGCTTTAGTTATTTCATTAGATACAAAGCTAATAATACATTTTATATTCATTGATATCCGCTTAATTTTCAGGCCAGATTTGCGCTCATGTTTATCACCCTTAGTTTCTCTAATCTGAGCTTCAACAACAGCGGTTTGGAAAAAGCTTTTCTGCACAAGTTCAACATCTGCATAGAACATACACAAACGGTGTCTTCTGTGATCATCAAGGCTCGACTCAACGAGCATGAATTTATAAGAATCTGTGGCTTAGACACCAGAACTAGTGAAATTTAAACATTGAGAGTAAATCATGTGAAATTATAAAATAGTATTATAAAAAAACATCCGGGCCAAACTCTAAAAACTACATACTTCATATATTACTGTTTAATTGAGATACTGCCATCATTGCAACAAAAGGGTATTACATATCACTACAAGCTGTTACAAATACATATAAATGATAACATGAGTTAAGAGTTTTAAAAAGAGGTCATACATTTCAATACATCAGAGAGAAATGTTGTCTGGTGTGAGTGCTTTCTGGGACTAAAGTCTTTCCTCAGTGCTGTTACCATAGCAAAATGTGACTTTAACTGTCCAAAATGTGGCCCAAGACATGCTATGATAACAACAATCACAACAACACCACTACAAACTCAGAGGTCTCTGTGCACTCCAGTTTCCTCAACAATGGTCCTCTGAGTAGTGTACATCTGTCCAATGGACACCTGCAATAGAAAGAGAACAATCAGTCTCTACATGACAATGCACAGACATTTTCTGACTTTTTATAGCCTGTAGTAGGTTGAATGGACTAGAGTAGATGGATTTGTATAAGGTCTGCCCTCAAAAATTAGATTTTCAAAGTTGTTTATGCTATTTGTTTCATTTAGAGGAAACAAGAGCAACACTTGGACGTTGGGCCATCGTCAGGTAGAGAAATGTGTTTGTACTCACTGAACCCTTGCGTTTGAGACAAATATTTCTGAATATTGATAAATGACTATTTCCCAATTCACAAGGCATTGCCTAACTCATGTACACAGTCTTACTGAATATTTGAATAGGCTAGTCTACTAACAATTAACATCCATAATATGCACATCTAAATCAACACTACTGAAGAGTCACTCACCTGTCTCCTGATGACAGCAAGGTTCTCTCTGGCCTGGTTGAGCAGCATATCCAGAGTTTTTGGGTTGTCAACATGGAGATTCTCCCTGAAGCTATCCTTTACCCTGCGCAGGGCATATGTTCTGAAAGAAGGCAGGAGCAAAAAGTAAATACATCTTAAATCTGCTGGAGAAAAATGTTATATAAGTTGCGTTACTTGCATTGTCATTCAACAAACATTTCAGACGGTAATAAAGAAAAGCCTACTGTATGATCGCCTTGCGGGTTTGTTTTTGTGCAGTATAAAATCATGCGACTCATACCTACATTTGATTGTAGCCTCGAGAGGGCGCTAGCGGACGCTGTTGTTCCTGTCTTGACTTAGGCAAGTGGAAAAGATAGGAAAAACTGCGACCACTAGCAGTTTATCGAGGTTAGTTTAATTGCTTGGTCCACATAGCTAGATCCTGTCAGGGCAACCACTAGATAGTTAGCTATCATATCATTGGTGTCAGATCTTTGCAAAGCCCAAAGTGTTTTGTTTGAATACGTTCACTACTTTCGCCAGCGTGAGCTAGCTAGCAACGTTACACCTCATAAAAAAACCTAGTTAGCTAGCTACCTGTAACGTTACAGCACAATAAAATAAAGTATATATTATATAAAAAGGTGGTACTAGAAACTCACACTAAGAAGTTGTGATTTCCACAACTTCTAGCAATGGAAATGTTAACGACTGGCTAACGACGTTGTGAAAGACATTTCGAACTTACTGTAAGCTAGCTATATCAACATTAGATTGAACACATATAATTCCACCCAGTGTAGCTACATTAAATCCCTTACCTGTAATTGTAAGAGGGGAATTTCTTGCTCTCTTTTATAAGCATCCTGTACAAGGAGATCACCTGCGTTCTGCTGCATGACGCCATGTTGGTTAATGTAAAAACTATGATTGCGTTCCCTTGACTCCTCGCCTCCTTCTCAAAACCCATTGGATAAGAAAGTCAGATGTCCTGCCCCTCTCACCATCTCCTCCAATCGGTTTTGAGAAGTACCAGGCGGTGATACAGTCCGACAGGATGTTTCTCAAAAGAGAAAGGAATGAATTAGTTTGTCTGCCACCAATTAAAAATCATAAATGGATTAAAATGACTAATATAAATCGCAAAATATATCGTATCAGTTTCACTTATGGTGAAGAGGAGTGACAACTATGCCACATAAAATTCGAGATAGTTGGGAACAGATTTTTGATGTCCCGATACCATGGCATCAGGTTTATGAACTGATATACAAAACAACAATTGATGCATCAATTCATTATTTTCAATTTATACTATTAAATAACATTCTCACTACAAAAAGAATGCTCAGTATATGGGGTCTTCAACAGTCAGACCAGTGCAGTCTCTGGAGAATACAGAAACAGAATCAATAGAGCATCTCTTTTAGTACTGTCCATCGGTGGCTTGTTTTTGGAGTCTGGTCCAGGAATGGTTGTTATGCCATAATGGCAGGGTGCTGTTGGACCTGCAAACTGTATTGCTGGGGGATTTGAAGGACAACAGTCAGTCAATAGGAAATATTCAAGATCATGATCATTAGAAAGCAAATTACGGACTCCTCTTTAAATCTGCGTATTCCTCCAAAGCTCAGCTGTCCTGAGTCTGCACAACTCTGCCAGGACCTAGGATCAAGAGAGACACTTAAGTGTTTTAGTACTATATCTCTTGACACAATGATGAAAATAATCATGGCCTCTAAACCTTCAAGCTGCATACTGGACCCTATTCCAACTAAACTACTTAAAGAGCTGCTTCATGTGCTTGGCCCTCCTATGTTGAACATAATAAACGGCTCTCTATCCACCGGATGTGTACCAAACTCACTAAAAGTGGCAGTAATAAAGCCTCTCTTGAAAAAGCCAAACCTTGACCCAGAACATATAAAAAACTATCGGCCTATATCGAATCTTCCATTCCTCTCAAACATTTTAGAAAAAGCTGTTGCACAGCAACTCACTGCCTTCCTGAAGACAAACAATGTATACGAAATGCTTCAGTCTGGTTTTAGACCCCATCATAGCACTGAGACTGCACTTGTGAAGGTGGTAAATGACCTTTTAATGGCGTCAGACCGAGGCTCTGCATCTGTCCTCAGTGATACCATCGATCACCACATTCTTTTGGAGAGATTGGAAACCCAAATTGGTCTACACGGACAAGTTCTGGCCTGGTTTAGATCTTATCTGTCGGAAAGATATCAGTTTGTCTCTGTGAATGGTTTGTCCTCTGAAAAATCAACTGTACATTTCGGTGTTCCTCAAGGTTTCGTTTTAGGACCACTATTGTTTTCACTATATATTTTACCTCTTGGGGATGTCATTCGAAAACATAATGTTAACTTTCACTGCTATGCAGATGACACACAGCTGTACATTTCAATGAAACATGGTGAAGCCCCAAAATTGCCCTCACTAGAAGCCTGTGTTTCAGACATAAGGAAGTGGATGGCTGAAAACGTTCTACTTTTAAACTCGGACAAAACAGAGATGCTTGTTCTAGGTCCCAAGAAACAAAGAGATCTTCTGTTAAATCTGACAATTAATCTTGATGGTTGTAAAGTCGTCTCAAATAAAACTGTGAAGGACCTCGGCGTTACTCTGGACCCTGATCTCTCTTTTGACAAACATATCAAGACTGTTTCAAGGACAGCGTTTTTCCATCTACGTAACATTGCAAAAATCTGAAATTTTCTGTCCAAAAATGATGCAGAAAAATTTATCCATGCTTTTGTTACTTCTAGGTTAGACTACTGCAATGCTCTACTTTCCGGCTACCCGGATAAAGCACTAAATAAACTTCAGTTAGTGCTAAATACGGCTGCTAGAATCCTGACTAGAACCCCAAAATTTGATCATATTACTCCAGTGCTAGCCTCCCTACACTGGCTTCCTGTTAAGGCAAGGGCTGATTTCAAGGTTTTACTGTTGACCTACAAAGCGTTACATGGGCTTGCTCCTACCTATCTTTCCGAGTTGGTCCTGCCGTACATACCTACACGTACGCTACGGTCACAAGACGCAGGCCTCCTAATTGTCCCTAGAATTTCTAAGCAAACAGCTGGAGGCAGGGCTTTCTCCTATAGATCTCCATTTTTATGGAATGGTCTGCCTACCCATGTGAGAGACGCAGACTCTGTCTCAACCTTTAAGTCTTTATTGAAGACTCATCTCTTCAGTAGGTCCTATGATTGAGTGTAGTCTGGCCCAGGTGTGTGAAGGTGAACGGAAAGGCTCTGGAGCAACGAACCGCCCTTGCTGTCTCTGCCTGGCCGGTTCCCCTCTCTCCACTGGGATTCTCTGCCTCTAACGCTATTACAGGGGCTGAGTCACTGGCTTACTGGTGCTCTTTCATGCCGTCCCTAGGAGGGGTGCGTCACTTGAGTGGGTTGAGTCACTGACGTGATCTTTCTGTCTGGGTTGGCGCCCCCCCTTGGGTTGTGCCGTGGCGGAGATCTTTGTGGGCTATCCTCGGCCTTGTCTCAGGATGGTAAGTTGGTGGTTGAAGATATCCCTCTAGTGGTGTGGGGGCTGTGCCTTGGCAAAGTGGGTGGGGTTATATCCTTCCTGTTTGGCCCTGTCCGGGGGTATCATCGGATGGGGCCACAGTGTCTCCTGACCCCTCCTGTCTCAGCCTCCAGTATTTATGCTGCATTAGTTTGTGTCGGGGGGCTAGGGTCAGTTTGTTATATCTGGAGTACTTCTGTCTTATCCGGTGTCCTGTGTGAATTTAGGTATGCTCTCTCTAATTCTCTCTTTCTCTCTTTCTTTCTCTCTCTCGGAGGACCTGAGCCCTAGGACCATGCCTCAGGACGACCTGACATGATGACTCCTTGCTGTACCCAGTCCACCTGGCCGTGCTGCTGCTCCAGTTTCAACTGTTCTGCCTGCGGCTATGGAACCCTGACCTGTTCACCGGACGTGCTACCTGTCCCAGACCTGCTGTTTTCAACTCTCTAGAGACCGCAGGAGCGGTAGAGATACTCTTAATGATCGGCTATGAAAAGCCAACTGACATTTACTCCTGAGGTGCTGCACCCTCGACAACTACTGTGATTATTATTATTTGACCATGCTGGTCATTTATGAACATTTGAACATCTTGGCCATGTTCTGTTATAATCTCCACCCGGCACAGCCAGAAGAGGACTGGCCACCCCTCATAGCCTGGTTCCTCTCTGGGTTTCTTCCTAGGTTTTGGCCTTTCTAGGGAGTTTTTCCTAGCCACCGTGCTTCTACACCTGCATTGCTTGCTGTTTGGGGTTTTAGGCTGGGTTTCTGTACAGCACTTTGAGATATCAGCTGATGTACGAAGGGCTATATAAATACATTTGATTTGATTTGATTTTTGATCATTGTGCTCTTGGGTAAAATGTTGCAGATGGGTAGGTTCAAGTCCCTAGTGAGACACCATGGGATAATGGAGGGATGAATTGGGAGAGGTTCAAGTCCCTAGTGAGACACAATGGGAGAATGTATTGGGAGAGGTTCAAGTCCCTAGTGAGACACAATGGGAGAATGGAGGGATGAATTGCGATAGGAAATGGTAGAATGATAACATGTGAGAGAGAGAGAGGTCATGAGCAGATGAGCTCCCACATTTTTCAGCATGTTTTTAAAAATAGATAGATTTAGAGTTAGACAAACTTAGATTTTGGGGGGGATGGACATATACAGGATGCTACCCTAAACAACATAACCTTCACTATGTCACCAGGACATATACAGGATTCTACCCTAAACAACATAACCTTCACTATGTCACCAGGACAAATACAGGATTCTACCCTAAACAACATAACCTTCACTCCAAATCGAAACTCCAAACCTACAACCTGATTTTGGATGGAATTTTCTTGAAAGGCTTCCTACATTCAAGGATTATTATTCCCAAACATCAAATGCTCTGGCAAACAAGCAGAGACCTGAAAACCCCATCCAACCTGGAGCTGAGTGAGTAATGCTTAGTCTGAAGCAATTTTCTTTTACTTTCAAAAGCCAAGAAGAAAAATACATTACAATTATATATTTTACTTAATAAGGACTGAATGCTCAGGCTACCAAGCTTTGCTAGGACAAAAAGATACAACTTCAATTAGCACTGACGTGTAAAGAGAGAGGTGTCGAAGCCTCTGAGCCCAACAAATGGTAGGCTACCCCACCCAGATCCAGAGTTCTTGAAGCCGCCTCCTGCTGTTCAAAGACCATCCACTGGCATTTTCTACAAGAAATCTGCCTCCAGAAATAAAAGCTTTTCCCAAGTTGCTCCCATCTCCCACCTACTCCCACTGCCTGTTGCACTGCTGCTTGAATTCCACCTGGCGATCTGTTCACCGTCTGCCCTGGCCTGTACCCCCCCCGCTTTCGCTCGCCTCCAGCACACATGCACAGTTGGGACGAGTGACTCTGAACTTACAATGGCTAGCCCCAAGTCGTTATATATTTAATTTTTTTCTTGTGCATTTTGCTATTTTGGTATTTGCCTCATGACTCCTGCATGCTTTGTTGACTATAAACTTTCTTTAACAAACCGTGGGACAGACTATGTTTGTTCCCACACTCGGGACTCTGACTCTCTATTGGTTACACTGACTTTTGGCCTCCCATCCCATTCTAAACACCTCTCGCCGGCTTTGTATTCATGTTACCTGATGAAATTGCTGTACAATATGATCTTGTTGCCATCTGATGCACATTCAGATGTCATAAATCAGCACTGCAGAGCTCTCCCTGTCCTCTGCCGTGCCCTGATTGTATTACTGTTGATGATATCTGGAAATGTGCATGTACACCCTTGCCCATCTACTGTTGATAGCCCCAATTCTGACTTGTGCTCTGATATCTGCTTCACCGATTTCTGCTCCCGTAAAAGCCTGGGTTTTCTGCACGTTAATACTAGAAGCTTATTACCTAAAATGGATCAATTGAAAGTGTAGGTTCACAGCTCCAATTCAGATGTTTTGGTCATTACTGAGACGTGGTTAAGGAAGAGCGTTTTGAATACTGATGTTAACCTTTCTTTCACAGATCCTCCAAAGGTGGGGTAGTGGCAATCTTTACCAAGGATCACCTTCAGTGCTCGGTTGTCTCCACCAAGTCTGTCCCCAAACAATTTGATTTGCTGGTTTTAAGTATTCAACTTTCAAATAGCTCTTTGTTGACTGTTGCTGGGGGCTATCGTCCTCCATCAGCACCGGCCTGTACCCTACCTGCCCTAAGCTCTCTCCTGGCCCCTTACACCAAGTCTGAATTTGTCCTGCTAGGTGACCTAAACTGGGACATGCTTAAACCACCTGACCAAGTCCTAAAGCAATGGGACTCCCTAAATCTTTCTCAGATTATTACCAATCCCACAAGGTATGACTCCAAACACCTAGAAAAGGCTACTCTTCTTGATGTTATCCTCACAAATAATCCTGATAGGTATCTGTCTGGTGTTTTTTGTAATGACCTTAGTGATCACTGTTTTACAGCCTGTGTTTTACAGCCTCTGCTCAGTGAAACGACCTGTCCTGATTTGTCATAGACGCTTGCTAAAAAACTTTAATGAGCAAGCCTTCCTTCATGAACTGGCCTCTGTAAAATGGTTTAGAATCAGCTTGATCCCCTCTGTGGAAGACGCTTGGACCTATTTTCATTGGTATTGTTAACAAACACGCCCCCATAAAGAAAATTAGAATTAAAAACAGGTTCAGCCCCTGGTTCGACCGTGATCTTGTAGAGTTACTCCACCTCAAGAATTACATTTGAGGAAAGGTTCAGCACACTTACACTCAGGCTGACTGGCTCTAGCTCAGGCAAATGAGAAATAAGTGCACTCAGGCTATCCGTAAGGCCAAAGTTAGTTACTTTATGGAGCAGTTCTCTCTCTGTGGGTCTAACCCCAAGAAGTTCTAGAAAACGGTAAAAGACCTGGAGAATAAACCCTCCTCCTCACAGCTGCCAATGTCCCTTAAAGTTGATGATGTGGTTGTTACTGACAAGAAGCACATGGCTGAGCTCTTTAATCACCACTTCATTAAGTCAGGATTCCTATGTGACTCAGCCATGCCTCCTTGCCCGTCCAACATTTCCTCATCTCCCACCCCTTCTAATGTGACTATCCCTGATGCTTCTCCCTCTTTTTCCCCTGCCCCGCTACAAAGTTTCTCCCTGCAGGCAGTCACTGAGTCCGAGGTGCTAGAGGAGCTCCTGAAACATGACCCCAAAAAACCATCTGGGTCAGATGGTTTAGACTCAAGCCTATCTCCAACCTTTTTAATCTGTCTCTTCTTTCTGGGGAGGTTCTCATTGCTTGGAAGGCAGCCACGGTTTGTCCATTATTTAAAGGGGGAGATCAAGCTGATCCTAACTGTTATAGGCCTATTTCTATTTTGCCCTGTTTACCAAAAGTGTTGGAAAACTTGTCAATAATACACTGACTGGTTTTCTTGATGTCTATAGTATTATCTCTGCTATGCAATCTGTTTTCCGCTCAGGTTATGGATGTGTCACTGCAACCTTAAAGGTCCTCAATGATGTCACCATTGCCCTTGATTCTAAGCAATGTTGTGCTGCTATTTTTATTGACTTGGCCAAAGCTTTTGATACGGTAGACCATTCCATTCTTGTGGGCCGGCTAAGGAATATTGGTGTCTCTGAGGGGTCTTTGGCCTGGTTGCTAACTACCTTTCTCTAAGATGGCAGTGTATAAAGTCAGAAAATCTGCTGTCTCAGCCACTGCCTGTCACCAATGGAGTACCCCAAGGCTCGATCCTAGGCCCCACGCTCTTCTCAATTTACATCAACAACATAGCTCAGGCAGTAAGAAGCTCTCTCTCATCCATTTATATGCAGATGATACAGTCTTATACTCAGCTGGCCCCTCCCCGGATTTTGTGTTAAATGCTCTACAACAAAGCTTTCTTAGTGTCCAACAAGCTTTCTCTACCCTTAACCTTGTTCTGAACACCTCCAAAGCAAAGGTAATGTGGTTTGGTAAGAAGAATGCCCATCCCACAGGTGTTATTACTACCTCGGAGGGTTTAGAACTTGAGGTAGTCACCTCATACAAGTACTTGGGACTATGGCTAGACAGTACACTGTCCTTCTCTCAGCACATATCAAAGCTGCAGGCTAAAGTTAATTTCCTCTATCGTAATCGTTCCTCTTTCACCCCAGCTGCCAAACTAACCCTGATTCAGATGACCATCCTACCCATGCTAGATTACGGAGACATCATTTATAGATCAGCAGGTAAGGGTGCTCTTGAGCGGCTAGATGTTCTTTACCATTCGGCCATCAGATTTGCCACCAATGCTCCTTATAGGACACATCACTGCACTCTATGCTCCTCTGTAAACTGGTCATCACTGGTTGATGCTTATTTATAAAACCCTCTTAGGCCTCACTCCCCCCTATCTGAGATATCTACTGCAGCCCTCATCCTCCACATACAACACCCGTTCTGGCAGTCACATTCTGTTAAAGGTCCCCAAAGCACACACATCACTGGGTCACTCGTCTTTTCAGTTCGCTGCAGCTAGCGACTGGAACGAGCTGCAACAAACACTCAAACTGGACAGTTTTATCTCAATCTCTTCATTCAAAGACTCAATCATGGACACTCTTACTGACAGTTGTGGCTGCTTTGCGTGATGTATTGTTGTTTCTACCTTCTTGCGCTTTGTGCTGTTGTCTGTGCCCAATAATGTTTGTACCATGTTTTGTGCTGCTACCATGTTGTGTTGCTACCATGTTGTTGTCATATTGTGTTGCTACCATGCTGTGTTGTCATGTGTTGCTGCCTTGCTTTGGTGTTGTCTTAGGTCTCTCTTTATGTAGTGTTGTGTTGTCTCTCTTGTCATGATGTGTGGTTTGTCCTATATTTATGTTATTTATTTATTTTAATCCCAGCCTCCGTCCCCGCAGGAGCCTTTCGGTAGGCCGTCATTGTAAATAAGAATTTGTTCTTAACTGACTTGCCTAGTTAAATAAAGGTTAAATAAAATCAAATAAAAATGATGATTCATTGGGAAAGATGGGCTGATCTGTGGCTGTCTGAAGGGTGGAATTGATGAGTGTTGGAATAATTATATACACAAATGTACAGTATAAATGTTTGAGGTTCTCCAATCAGGGGTGAGGGTGGGGGATGTGATTATTTTATGTTTTGCGTTTCGTTATTTATGTTTTGTGGTTTGGTTTCGTGCTGTAAGCGGTGTGTGTGCTGGTCCTCGTAGTTATAGGTGCGCTCGCTTCCATGCCTGCACGGGCGTCAGGCGGAGCTTGGTTTTTCCCGCCCTTGGAAAATCCCTTTTGGGGCGCCCCACTGACCAGAGCACTCACTGACCAGAGCACCTACTGATCAGAGCACCCACTGACCAGAGCACTCACTGACCAGAGCACCCACTGATCAGAGCACCCACTGACCAGAGCACTCACTGACCATAGCACCCACTGATCAGAGCACCCACTGACCAGAGCACCCACTGATCAGAGCACCCACTGACCAGAGCACTCACTGACCAGAGCACCCACTGACCAGAACACCCACTAACCAGAGCACCCACTGACCAGAGCACTCACTGATGGGAGCAGCCATTTGTATTGTCAGTGTACTGTATTGTTGTTTTAAAGAAAGAAAAACAATTATAATATATATATATATATATATATATATATATATATATATATATATATATATATATATATATATATATATACACAGTACCAGTCAAAAGTTTGGACACACCTACTCATTCATTGTTTATTCTTTTTTTCTTCTTTTTTTTCTACATTGTAAAATAATAGTGAAGACATCAAAACTATGAAATAACACATATGGAATCATGTAGTAACCAAAAAAGTATTAAACAAATTATTCTAAGCTGCCTTGATGACAGCTTTGCACACTCTTGGCATTCTCTCAACCAGCTTCATGAGGAATGCTTTTCCAACAGTCTTGAAGGAGTTTCCACATATACTGAGCACTTGTTGGCTGCTTTTCCTTCACCCTGCAGTCCAACTCATCCCAAACCATCTCAATTGGGTTGAGGTCAGGTGATTGTGTAGGCCAGGTCATCTGATGCAGCACTCCATCACTCTCCTTCTTGGTCAAATAGCCCTTACACAGCTTTGAGGTGTGTCGGGTCATTGTGGGCACTATGGGTCACCACTATCGTCTGGGCTTGTGCCTAGCCGGTAATACACTAGTGTCCCCCAGTGACCGGTTCTTACATAAAACATCCTCCATTCAGGCTGCAAAGCCATCGCTTTCCTCCTTAACTAACTTTAATGGCGTGCCGCCCAACAACAAAAAAAGGAAAAAATATGCATACTGTCTTAATAAAACACAATTTTACACCACCATGCTACAGTGGCTAATGCTACTTCCTGATGTTGCACCCTGCATTCAACCAGGGGTAATGCCACATTCACGTGCTGGACCGAACTAGGAAACTCTGACATTTTGGACATTTTTATATATATATTTTTAAGTTTGTAGGCAGACTACACTCATAAGGTGTATTTCCACCACATACTGTATGAGGTAGTAAAAAACAAACATCCCAAAAAACAAAAGCTGTTTTGGTTGAAAAAATTCATACTAATTACCAAAAACAAGAAACACTAACCAAAATTCCCTCTACTACCCTAAAAACCCGTACTCCTTCAGTTGGATTTAAATGTCTACATGTCTGACTTGCTAACTGGTTGTAGTTATATGCATAATGCATTCCACTTTCAATGAGTTAGCAAGTCAGAAATGTCAGAGTTCCGAATAGTCGCAGAATATTGAGGTTGTGATGGCAGCTGCAGAGAAGTATTTGGGTGTGCGGAGACTTGACATCAGAAGAGTCACAGGATGTGTTAAGGGGTGGTGTCCCATCCTTTCAGGTTGTTGGACTGAGGTAGGACTAATATATTTGAATAGTGGAGTAGGGTGGTCTTATTTCTTTGTGAGTGTAGTGTTAGATGGCAAGGTATATATATATTTTTTATTCAAGCAAAGTATAAAGTAGTTATACTCCAGTCTAGCAGGTAGCGGTAATGCAACATTTATTGGATGCCAACCGCTGTTAAACCTCATCGAAGAAGAAGAAATATAGAAGGAAGTGTGTAGAAACAGACAAGCTTCTTACACGAGTTGCTACTCACATTGGAGTGAAATACTGAATTGAAATGTCCATGGCCCAGATTGTACCAGGACAGTTTGATGATGCGGATGAATCAAACAGGTATCCTTTATTTGTAGCCCTTTACTGCTAGTCGTACTTATATCCTTGTTTGTTGTTGCTAGCATGCGTGGCATTAACGTTATCTAGCTAACGTTAGCTACTAACCACTTACACCACAGGCATGTAGCTAGCTATAGCTAAGTATTTAACTATTTCATTGTTTGAACAACTTATTGGATATGTTAAAAAAAAGCGTGTTGAATTTGTATTTCACAACATGAGTGTTGACTAAATGATCTAGCTAGCTACTTTAACCAACTAACTGTATCACAACCGGCCGTGACTGGGAGTCCCGTAGGGCGGCGCATAATTGGCCCAGCGTAGTCCGGATTTGTCAGGTGTAGGCCGTCATTGTAAATAAGAATTTGTTCTTAACTGACTTGCTTAGTTAAATAAATTAATTATAACGCTAGTAGAGTTGTGCCCATGTCCTGTGCCTACTCAAGTGTTAGTTAGTATTCAAAAGGCTGGCGATATTGTTGTACGCAGCCAGTTTATACATTCATATCCACTGTGGACCGGTTCGTACGTAACATTCTCCATTCAGGTTACAAATTGCGTTGATTTCCTCCCTAACTCAATTTAATGGCGAGAAGGCTGAGAAAACGGGGAAAATATGTATACTTTCCTTATGAAACACAATTTCCCACAATCATGCGCCAGAATATCGCCATCTGCCGGTCTTTGGGCTGGCTAGCTAGTATAAAACGTTGTCTATAAAACAAAGTAGCCCATGTTTCTTTACATTGCATTTAGCATGGCAAATCTAGCAAAGGTTATTCAAGGAACGTATGTAATGACTCAAGACAAACAGCACACTGCGTGTCATGTATTTCCCCTCTCCCTTTGTTCATGTAGCTAGCTAAGTCAATTATTTGCTTCCTTTTCTGTCACTGTCTCAATGTACAGAGCCTGACCACTAGCTATGTTTCTGTTAAATAGTGTTGCCATCACCCAACCAGCCGAGGAGATGCTTGCAGTAGAGGGCCAGGTCAGTGGAGTTAGCCTGGACACACAATATCATGATTTGTGTGAATATGATGATGAGGAGGAGGAAGAAGAGGATGATGATTGGGACTGGGATGAGACTGGGGACTTGACCAAACGCTACATGGCTAATAGAACAGGAATGAATCACCAGGTAAGTTCAGGACCTCGACATAGATCTCCACATCGTCCTATTCTGGGCCATGTCCCAGGCTGATGTGGTGTTGAGTCCCAGGCAGCCCAAAACTGAACTTTATAGACTATCAGAAAATCAATCATTATTTCAGAATGTACATGTTCTAGTGGAGTTTGATAATAATCTGCTCCCATAGCAGGAGCCAATATTGGGTATATGAGACGATGAAGCAAACTGATGTCATCTGTTTGTTTTTGTTTTTTCAGGCAAATAAACAAAATCTTAGTAACAAATCACAGAAACTGTCAACCCCCACTGACAAAGCTCTGAGGAAGTTTGAACACAAAATTAATTTAGGTGAGTTCAAGTAGAATTTTTAGTGCTGAGCGATGAACTGACATTTTGGCAATTTTTCATTTTTTAAACTAATTGACGACTGTTCAATTATTTTAATTCAATTTCGTTCTGTATTTCTTTCTGAGCTCAATGCGCACATTTCAGTTTCTCTAGAGAAACTACAACAGGCCAATATTCTACATAGTTTGGCGCATAAAATGTGGTAATTAACTACAATGACCATAATCCATTGCACATCTACTTGTACAGTCTGTTTCTTTTACGCCTGCTACGGAAGAGACAAGCATGCACGATTGTGAGGTCATATCGAGAGCAGCTGTTGCTTAGCGACGTCTCTACCTGAAATGATGAAAGTGATTGATAGTTGGTGTTCAGCATGCCTTATTTACTACAAAATAGGGATTTGTCAGACAGCATAGGCAGTAGCTCTATAGAGATGACTTGGAGTGAAATAATAAAAGTAATCAAATAATATACACAAGTGAAATATTTTATTAATGTGGATAAATTATGGTTAATACTATCATGGGACTTTTATTATTTGTTTTATTCTGTGTTACAGCATTCAACCCAAATAATCGCAAACCGTGGTATTTTTTTGATAATCGAACCGGAACCGAACCGACCTCAAAGCACCAATCGCTCAGCACTAAGTATTTTAGCTGGGTAGATGGATAATACAATGTGAGAAGTAACTGTATAGAGCTCTGAATGTGTTATTTTGTTTTACTGTAGATAAGCTCAACTATGCTGACTCTGTGATCAACAAAGTGACCGTGATGCAGAAACAACAAAATGCTGACACGTACGTAACCTGTCACTGAACATGACATTCATCATGACATTGCACTGCTTGGAATAAAGAGTACTTTTATTTCTGTTATAGTATAAAACATTTTGTTGGCTGTTTGTGGTTCCTTCCGCTAGGTTTCGAGTGAAAGACAAATCTGATCGGGCTACAGTTGAGCAGGTGTGCTTTTAAAAATAGTTTTATTCCCGTTGGCGTTTTATAGTGTGTGTGTGTGTGTGTTTATATATATATATTATACATACATACATACATACATACATACATACATACATACATGCATACAGTGTTTTTGGGAAGTATTCAGACCCCTTGACTTTTCCCACATTTTGTTACGTTACAGACTTATTCAAAAATGTATAAAATCATTTTCACCCTCATCAATCTACACAAAATACCCCATAATGACAGTGAAAACACATTTTTTTATTTTTTTTCAAGAAGGCTTAAGATTGTATTTGCTGCCAAAGGTGCTTCAACAAAGTACTGAGTGAAAGGGTCTGAATAATTATGTAAATGTGATATTTCAGTTTTTTAATTTTTTTGTAAATTAGTAAACATTTCTAAACCTGTTTTTGGTTTGTCATTATGGGGGAGAGAAACACGTATACTGGTGTGTAGATTGATGAGAGAAAAACCAATTGAATCAATAGTACTAAATCAGAGATGAAAATGGCATGTTATTTTATGTGGTGATGGCATTCTGTTTGGGCTTCATACCTGATTTCAGTGTAAGCGTAAGCCTGAGAAACAGAAAATCAACAGTGAATTGATTTCCTTGTATTGTTTGTTTGAAAGGTGTTGGACCCGCGGACGCGAATGATTCTGTTTAAGATGCTCAGCAGGGGTGTCATTTCAGAGATCAATGGATGTATCAGCACAGGCAAAGAGGCAAGTTGATCCCACAACGTCATGAGGCAAACGTATCCACCACTGTGGAACACTCGGGCCTCCCCGAGTAGCGCAGCATCTCATTGCCAGAGGCATCACTACAGACCCTGGTTCGATCCCGGGCTGTATCACAATCCGGCCGTGATCAGGAGTCCCCATAGGGTGGTGCACAATTGGCCCAGCGTCGTCAGGGTTTGGCCGGGGTAGGCCGTCATTGTAAATAAGAATTTGTTCTTAACTGACTTGCCTAGTTATATATATTTTTTAAAATGTGGGCAACATATTGTCCTACGAATGGCATATTCAGTTTCATTATTTCAAAGTGCTTTTTACCAACAGGCAAATGTTTACCACGCAACCACTGCCAATGGTGAGAGCAGAGCCATCAAGATCTACAAGACCTCCATCTTACTGTTCAAGGACCGTGACAAATATGTTAGTGGGGAATTCAGGTGAACAGCATTTCCTGGCTTGTCTAAGATGGCGTTATAAAACCAAGACCTAAAAGTAACTGTATTTCAGAAGGGGTCAATGTGGAACTAACTATTTGGTGAGGTCTGTTGTGTACCGTAGGAATGGGCATTTGAAAGATTCCGTGTTGGATTTACTCGCATTGAAAAATATTTGAGTACTCACATGTTAGCGTTTTTTAAATGTGAAATAGGGCTGAAAGTTAAAAAAAAATGTTTTTACTGCACTTTACCTACTCTACAAACAAACGCATATTAGTTGATTTTGTCAGTGCTTAGAAATGTAACCTGCTAAATAATTGCAATTTTATATTGAGTACCTGTATGGGATTATTCATCCAATATAAACTAATCGAGTACTCACCCCCATCCCTAGCGTACAGTAGACTTGGATTGCATCAGCCATGTTTAAAGCTGATGAAGTCTGTCGTCTGCCCTCCAGGTTCCGCCATGGCTACTGTAAAGGAAACCCCAGGAAGATGGTGCGAACCTGGGCCGAGAAGGAGATGAGAAACCTCATCAGGTGAGCAGCCCCAAGATGAGCCATGGGAAAAGTAACCTTGGTTACGCTTTATTTTATGCCCGGTTTAAGGTGGTATTTACCCCCTTTACACTCATACCCGTATACTGGTTGAAAATTGCAGATTTGGGCACTAATAAGAGCCTAAATTGGAACGCGGTGGCTGTACAGTAACATGCTGTACATGACGTCAGAGCTCAGACTGCGCTTCACAGCTCTGTGTGGGTTTTGACTGACAGACAATCTGAACTTGAGCACTGAGCGCGACAAGAAGTTGCGCCAGTCCCTCCCGCTATAATTGGGCTTTTGCTAAATGTTTTGTCTGAGTGAGGGGAATGCTGTAAATTAAGAGAACCTTATGTATTTTGAAAGATTTTTTTTTTTTTATGCATATGGACTTTTTGTCATTTATTTCAGCTCATGAAACATGGGATCAACACTTTTTTTTTTTTACATGTTGCTTTTATATTGTTGTTCAATATTCTTAGGAAATATGCACACTGGAGAGGTGTGTGTATCCACTTGGAGACACCAGTTAGTCCTCTGTCTCAAACCCTTGTCATTCTCTTGTCTTATGTTGCACCTACAACACATTGTCCAGGAATTTTCTCATCATGTTACTGAAGGTATCCAGAGGGTTTTCAGATTTCGCTATCAACAAAATGCAGCGAAAAGTACAGTAAATGTAAAATGCGCATAAAACCAAGTGTAATGTTTGAATTCAGTCTTGTCAGGTGAACTGTCGTCCTCACATTTGGTCTAATCATTTTTCCATAATCTCCAAACTGTTTCAATTGCTACCATGCTTATGCATGTACTTTTTATGTTCCTTCTGTAAGAAACATTTTAATTTAGTGTAAATGGTTAAGAACCTATACTAGACACCTTCTGGAACATCAAATAATTCAACAACTACCTGGCACCATTGGGTAACTACCTGGCACCATTGGGTAACTACCTGGCACCAAATGGTACAAGCCTACGCTTGTGTCAATGAATAACCTTTGACCCTAAATTAACAAATTTTAATTCGTTTTGAAAACTGACTGAAAAAGGGGAGGGACTACTTGGACTTGTCCAATAAGAAACGCCTGTTTTCCGTTTCACTTGCAACACTCTGCGGTGTGCCCGAAAGAATTTACGACCCTGCGTTTTTGCTTGTCTCTCCCTACTTCCTGTCTCCAGGTTGCAGACGGCAGGCATCCCGAGTCCAGAGCCAATCATGCTGCGTAGCCACGTGCTCCTTATGAGTTTCATCGGCAAGGATGACATGTGAGTATGATCAGGCTTCGTTTCTGTTTTAACATGTCAATATTATATACCGGTTTGTATGTCTGGCTTAAAGGTTGTTTCCTAGTTCTATGTGTAAGTTCTGGTTTTATCTAGCCTGTATGTGTGTAGTGAAGTTGTGGTCCAAATTAATTCTCTCAAGAAGGACAATAAACAATTAACTTATTCAACTGTAGTCATTGCTAATGTGATGAATTGAGAGCAAATGGGTTCAATAGGGGGTTTGTTCTGGAACTTCTGGTAACTACTGTTAAGGCTATGTTTTTCTATGTCAATGTTGAACATTGTTGTTTTTGCTGCTGTGTTGTGTTATAGCAGTGTGTGTGGTGTTTGAGATACATTCTACGCAGGTCTGCACACAAATCTACGTTTACTATAGCAAATTGATGAACGTGGATGCTTCTCCGGGCTTTTAAAGATCTGTTTTAATCTGTATCTCTGGTCCCAGACCTGCTCCTCTGTTGAAGAACGCTTCCCTGTCCGAGTCCAAAGCGCGTGAGCTGTACCTCCAGGTGATACACAACATGAGGGTTATGTACCAGGATGCCCGGCTGGTCCATTCAGACCTCAGTGAGTTCAACATGCTGTAAGTTCCCTCCTGTTATCTGATGTGTGTGTGTGTGAACTAAGCTTATTAGTTATATTCATAAGGCGTTTCTTCTTCGTTATATATTCATAGAGAATCAATGGTGTTGTATCATACATTGAAATTACCATTTGAATTGAACAACAGGAAATATTACTGATTGTGCCTTTAAGTAAAAACCCTTCCATTGGTGCAATTATGGAAGTTCCGTTCGCTGCAAGTGTAATTTTGTCAGATACTGGGGTTGACTAAATTGATACATTCAATTGTATTAATTTGAATATATATCTTTTACATTTTTTTATTATTGCTTATCTTTCAAGGTACAACGACGGTGACGCCTACATAATCGACGTGTCCCAGTCTGTGGAGCACGACCACCCCCACGCTCTGGAGTTCCTGCGCAAAGACTGTACCAATGTCAATGGTACGTGTGGCCCAGGCCCGTATTCACATAGTCGCTAGAGAAAGAGTTCTGATACCAGATCAGTTTAGCCTTTTACCATCATAGTACATATGGCTAGGGGGAGATCCTAGATCAGTGCTCGGTGACGTTGTCAACCAACCACAGCCTTAATGCTTGTGGGTAATAGAATATTGCATTTCTAAATCGCAGATTCTTTCTTTATTATTTGACAAAGCGTTCTTTAGCCATAACATTCTAATATTCTAAAAGGTTTTCGCAACAAAACATGTATTTGTTTAATATCGTCAAATGGTGCTACATTTGATCTGAGATTGCCGTCACTCCAACCTGACATGCACGTAGTATGTGAAACGTAGAGGTTAATGTAGACAGAGGTTATAAGACAAGAGGCAGTGCATATACTAGGGAGTGTCCAGTGCCTATGGTTTCTGTTGAAGTATGAGGCTATGAGTTTGAATGAAAGACTCAATGAGATTTGGTCCTGTGTTCCTCAAGACTTTTTCCTGAAACGAGGTGTAGCGGCGATGACGTTGCGCGAGCTCTTTGAGTTTGTCACCGATCCCTCCATCACCAGCAGCAACATCAACCTCTACTTGGAAAAGGTAAGGGGGGGGGGGGGGGCATGTTTCATTTGATGTGAAGTTTGCTTATCTACACGATTGAATCATAACCTTATGCTGTTTTTTTTGTATTTGTTTTGTCAAGTCAAAAGTTGCACTGTGCAAGCTCAGTGTGTTTCTGTGCACGCTCAGTACTCAGCGAGCGTGGCTATTTGATATGTCTGTGTTCATGATGGCTCTCTTCTCATTGTAGGCGATGGACATTGCTTCTGAGAGGACGGCAGAGGAGAGGTCCAATCAGGATAGTGTGAATGAGGAGGTAAGGGCTGTTTTTAAATTTTTTTTTTTATTTTTTATTTTTTTAAAGATCTGATAACCATGAAGGTGAAATGTTTTTTGGGCTCCTCCACGATATTCTAACGTTCTCTCTGTTTTGGTTTATTGTTGAACTGTGACAGGTGTTTAAGAACGCCTACATCCCACGCACGCTTACAGAAGTGAGCCACTACGAACGTGACGTGGATGCCATGACAAACATGAAAGACGACGAGTCCTCGCGCAACATGCAGAATGACAACGTGAGTTGACTAAAACCCTGGTGTAACCACTCAAACACACCATTCTGATACCAAAGTAGTCAACAACCCCCTAACTCATGGTTCAATTAAACGTATGCACAATTACAGGTTTCTCTACTTCCTGATATTTATTGTTACTTTTTTCAGTAGCAATGTGACTGATCCAACCCCTACACTGTGTGATTTATTAATCTGGCTCTTCCGTGTTGATGGCTGTGATATAGATCCTCTACCAGACAGTGACGGGCCTGAAGAAGGATCTGTCTGGAGTTCAGACAGTAAGTCATACTCAATGCCACCATTTTCCCTTGTGAATTGGCAGCAAAGGTTACATTAAAGAGAGGTTGATATTTTTTTAGAGGTATGGCTTTCTGTGGCGACTGTCAACTGAAATAAACAGATTTTAATAATGGCTTCTATTGAGAATAAAGTAATGTGTGGTTGTGAATATTTTTACCATGACCCTGCATGAGTTGAGGAATGGGTAAATATGATTGTTTATTGACTGTTGTAAATGTTTAATTGTTGACTGTTATTTCGTCCCTCCATTTGTAGGTACCTGCCCTGCTGCAAGACTGTGATGTGGAGGAGAGCTCAAGTTCAGAGGATGAAGATGAAGATGAGGATGGTGGCAAAAAGGAGTCTTTGGGAGAGGAGTCTCAGATTGACAAGAAGGTATGTTTCTATTAAGGCTGTGAAGGTGAATTTGTCAAGTAATCTTGCAATATTTTACTGCGATCAGCAAATAATTTAAAAAAAAATCTTATTGCATTGGAGGTATGAATAAAAAATAAATAAGGAAATTACAAAATTGACCACCAGAGGGAGTGAGCACCTTGTGGTGATTGCAACTGTGCCCACTACTTTTAGGTTATTACATGGCCTATACAAAACTAAATCTGGAGCATGTTCTGCAAATATCCCAAACTATTTGGATTTCTTTCAGTCTGAATTTAAGTCACCTAAAATTACATCAATGTTTTAATCTAACATTCTATACCCAAACCGGTTTGTTTTAATCTAACATTCTATACCCAAACCTGTTTCTGCGTTTCTTAGGAGATGAAGAAACTGGCCAAGGAGGTCCAGAGGGAAAAGAGAAAAAACAAAACACCGAAACACGTGAAGAAGAGAAAGGAGAGGGTTTCAAAGATGAAGAAAGGCAAATGAGTAGACCCAGGAATCAGGAATACGCCAGACCTAAACATGAACTTTTATCCCAGTGACTTTATGAACTGATGTAAACCTCCATGCTCAACACACACAGGCCTTCAGTAACACTGTAGTGAAACTGGTGAACAGAAGTGCAGTATTAGGCCACACTAACAGACAGTGAAAAAATATGACATGTTTATTATATAAGAAGTATGTGGGGGAAAATATTGTTGACCATGTCATGCACAATGCTTTAGTATTTTATGATAATCGCTATAGAAAAGCAGTTCTATTAAATGTAAAAAATAATTATAAATACATAAGTCTAAATGAAGTTGTACTTTACCTTGAAACATTTTACTAAAGAGGTTAAGGCTCTTCTATGTACAGTTACTGCAACAGCTTGCAGGGATGTACTAAAGCTAGCCATTACGAAACCAAAATAACCACATGAAAATTGTGGCTTGCAACCAGCCAGTCCTCACATTTTATAGGGATGGAAATAATTAAATATTATTTACCTCATGTTTGTAGTGTACATTTTTATTTAACATTAAATACTTAATTTTATTGTGCCCATAGGGAAAGTGTATTTCTTCTGGAAACCAATTGCCTGCATTTGAATCCAATCCAAGGCGTTATTTTATTTCACCTTTATTTAACCAGGTAGGCCAGTTGAGAACAAGTTCTCATTTACAACTGCGACCTGGCCAAGATAAAGCAAAGCAGTGCGACACAAACAACACAGTTACACGTGGAATATACAAACATAGTGTGCAAGGGAGGTAAAGCAATAAATAAGCCATAGTGGCAAAATAATTACAATTTAGCAATTAAACACTGGAGTGATAGATGTGCAAGTAGAGATACTGGGGTGCAAAGGAGCAAGATAAATAACAGTATTTGGATGGGCTATTTACAGATGCAGTGATCTGTAAGCTGCTCTGACAGCTGGTGCTTAAAGTTGGTGAGGGAGATATGAGTCTCCACCTTCAGTGATTTTTGCAATTTGTTCCAGTCATTGGCAGCAGAGAACTGGAAGTAAAGGTGGCAAAAAGAGGAATTGGCTTTGGGTATGACCAGTGAAACATACCTGCTGGAGCCCGTGGGTGTTGCTATGGTGACCAGTGAGCTGAGATAAGGCAGGGCTTTACCTAGCAAAGACTTATAGATGACCTGGAGCCAGTGGGTTTGGCAACGAATACGAAGCAAGGGCCAGCCAACGAGAGCATACAGGTCGCAGTGGTGGGTAGTATATGGGGCTTTGGTGACAAAACGGATGGCACTGTGATAGACTGCATTCAATTTGCTGAGTAGAGTGTTGGAGGCTATTTTGTAAATGTCTTCGCCGAAGTCAAGGATCGGTAGGATAGTCAGTTTTACGAGGGTATGTTTGGCAGCATGAGTGAAGGATGCTTTGTTGCGAAATAGGAAGCCGATTACAGATTTAATTTTGGATTGGAGATGCTTAATGTGAGTTTGGAAAGAGAATTTACAGTCTAACCAGACACCTAGGTATTTGTAGATGTCCACATATTCTAAGTCAGAACCATCCAGAGTAGTGATGCTGGACGGGCGGGCAGGTGCTGGTAGCATGCATTTAGTTTTACTTGCATTTAAGAGCAGTTGGAGGCCACGGAAGGCGAGTTGTATGGCATTGAAGCTCGTCTGGAGGTTAGTTAACAGTGTCCAAAGAAGGGCCAGAAGTATACAGAATGGTGTCGTCTGCGTAGAGGTGGATCAGAGAATCACCAGCAGCAAGAGCGACATCATTGATGTATACAGAGAAAAGAGTCAGCCCGAGAACTGAACCCTGTGGCATCCCCATAGAGACTGCCAGAGGTCCGGACAACAGGCCCTCCGATTTGACACACTGAACTCTGTCTGAGAAGTAGTTGGTGAACCAGGCGAGGAAGTCATTTGAGAAACCAAGGCTGTTGAGTCTGCCGATAAGAATGTGATGAGTACACAGACGAAAGCCTTGGCCAGGTCTATGAATACAGCTGCACAGTATTGTCTCTTATCGATGGAGGTTATGATATCGTTTAGGACCTTGAGCGTGGCTGAGGTGCACCCATGACCAGCTCGGGAACCAGATTGCATAGCGGAGAAGGTACGGTGGGATTTGAAATGGTCGGTGATCTGTTTAACTTGGCTTTTGAAGACCTTAGAAAGACAGGATAGGATAGATATAGGTCTGTAGCAGTTTGGGTCTAGAGTGTCTCCCCCTTTGAAGAGGGGGATGACAGCGGCAGCTTTCCAATCTTTGGGGATCTCAGACGATACGAAAGAGAGGTTGAACAGGCTAGCTCCTTCGGGATCGGTGTCCCTTCCACGGTGGTTGAGCTAACGTAGGCTAATGTGATTTGGAAGTAACAAGAACATTTCCCAGGACATAGACATACTGATATTGACAGAAAGCTTAAATTCTTGTTAATCTAACTGCACTGTCCAATTTACAGTAGCTATTAGTGAAAGAATACCATGCTATTGTTTGAGGAGAGTGCACAGTTTTGAACAAAGTTATTAATAAACAAATTAGGCATATTTGGGCAGTCTTGATAGAAAATTTAACAGAAATGCGCTCGAAAATACATTATGGCCTTTCTCTTGCATTTCAAAGACGGTACAAAAAAAAGTTTTCTTTATCTTTTACCAGATCTATTGTGTTATATTCTCCTACATTCATTTCACATTGTTTCCTTTCAAATGGTACCAAGAATATGCGTATCCTTGCTTCAGGGCCTGAGTTACAGGCAGTTAGATTTGGGTATGTCATTTTAGGAAAATTTAAAGAAAGGGGCGGATCCTTAGAGGTTTTTAAGGGAACACTGTCTAAAAATTGGTTTATGATTTCCCTATGTAGACGAAAGTAAGTAAAGCTCTTTAAAACCGAGTCAACCTTATTGATTAAATGGTCTGTTCGTCAGCACCTGAGGCTAAAATGTTTCTCGACACTGTTACATGCAGCTGTCTCCATACGAGTACCACAGTATGAGTCATACCTAGCGATCAAACAAAAATGGTTCCAATCGTTTTTCCACCATTAAAATCCCCCACCGGGAAAAATGACTAACACTTTAAATAAAGGGCTTTATTTTGTGTAGGCTTACCCTGGCGTGACGTTTTGATAACTGTAAATCTATCTCGGACAAGGTGACTTAATATATTCGCCTGTATTTACCCCCCCCAAAATGAAACGCTAATATGGCTATCGCAAAGAAATACAAATGCCATGATGACCTGGACAAGACTGCCGCATCGAGGAAAAGGGTAAATATCTCTAGTTCTTGCAACGTTAACTAAAGTTAGTAATGAATAAATTGGCTACATTTCTTTAAAAAAAATTGACAATTCTGTGAACTGTCTTAGGCAAGTTTTAAATTGACACAATACCTGTTAGCAAATGTGTCAGCTAGAGATGAGGTGCAGGAGCTAGCAGAGATTTGTATGATGTCTACTTTGATGCTGAGTAGCATTTTCGAATCAAGTGTAAATAAAGCTGAATATATTGATAAAAACCACCGTGTCTTAGAATTACATGGTTATCAAAACGTCATGCCAGGATAAGCCTACACAAAACACAGCCCTTAAATTTTCCAACATAGGGAATTTTTAGGAACACTTATGTTGGAAAAACAATTGGAACCATTTCGCTGTTTGACCGCTAGTTTATATATTTTTGGGGGTCAAATTGAAAGTTCAAGCAGTGCATATCAATGGATCCATGTAAATAAATAAAACCATTTATTTCCAACAAGTTATATTCCAGTACATGTGTGATTTAAAATGACACAGCAAAAAAAAATATTGATATTTTTTTGTTGGTGCGCTGAACACTCCTCACATGGCAGTCCATAGAGAGGAGGCTGGATGGCATGCTTTGGGCGGAGCTAAGGCACATGACAGACATGAGACCATAGGCCCTAGTCCCTTCTCCCAGGTCCTCTTCTTCCATCCTTTTAGATCACATTGAAGGGTAGCCAGGAAAAGGGGCTAGATTAGGCAATAAACTGTGTACACATTACTTAAAACTGGGGTCTGCCAAACGTTTTGACACACCCTGCAATGTTGCATTGTGGGGGATCCAAAAGAAAACTGATTTCAAGATGGCGGTCTCTGGGGGGAGTCAGCTCTTGGCCTGCTTCCTTTTCAGCACCAGCTCAGCCAAAAGTTTGTAACGGATCATACACTCCTCCTGAAAAACAGTATAGGTCCATCACCATCCAAAATTAAATCATGTTTATCATCTCAGCTATTCATGACAATTTAAGTTAGGTTATTTCCATATTATTCTACCTACCTACATCTAACACTCATCGAAATTGCTTCAGGTTCAGGAAAGTATTTCAATTATAAATAAGTGTACAAAAAAGCTAACAGATCATGTCAATTACCACAGACAATATAGATTAGGCAAACTGTACACACGACTTAAACTGGGGTCGGGCCAAACATTTTGACACACTCGTGCAATGTTGCATTGTGGGGGGTAATCTCTCACCTTTCTCTTCCCCGGGACCACCTTGGCAATCCAGTCCCAGCGCTCCGTGGTGCCTCGTGGGTACTGCTGTAGGGCCAGCTCCAGAAGCTTCTGCTGGTTCTGGGTCCAGACGTCATCAGTCGCCTTCTCCTTGGACGGTTGTGGGACTGAAGAGGGGGGAGGACTCTGCTCCTCCCCGCTGTCCTCGGCTGCAGCTGAGTCAAAGTCCCTCTGTCTGTGTCCCTTGGCATCACCCCCAATCTTTTTACCTCTCCTCCTGACACCACCTGATTGGATGCCCTCTTCTTCATCCCCTCCGCCGCTGTGTTCTGTCCCCTCTGCCGGAGGCTGGGGGTCTTCACGCTGGGTCATGAGGCTGTCAGGTACGGCTCCGGCCCCAGCTTTGGAGCCCTTTCCTGGGAGAGCGCTGCTGCCCTGGGCCTTGAGCTCCGAGAGCTTCACCAGCCCTGCATCAGAGAGAAAGAGGTACAAGTTAAGATGCTGTCTCTTTGCTGATGAATAAAGTATTCAATAAAAAAAAGGGACATTTTTCTAAACGCAACAAAAACTAAATAGTGCAGTTGTCATTTCAGAACAAGTTTAAACTGGAACGGCTATATTCCCGAACATCATACCCTCGTCTCCTCATGGACATCTATAATACAAATGCTTCAGTATTGGGAATAATATCATGGATTCAGCTGTATACGTTACATTTATATCTCTTATTACATGATTGTAGATGATTGTAGAAGAAATAAAAAAAATGTGCCATGCATGATAAGGCAAAAACTGAACAATAAAGTGGTCCTTCGCAGGTTACTGCAAAGGTCAAAAGGGTTAAAGTGAAAAGAAACTGACTTACCTGATGTGTTGGTTTGACCATCTTTAACTTGTTTGACTTTTGCAGTAACCTGCAAAGGATCACAATATTTGGAATTTGTCTTTGACAAGTTACTATTCTCCTAAATTTCTAAACACAAATAGTTAATTTTGCTATATATTTTTCTAAGACTGACAAAACATTCACATTCCCTCCATTTAAGTCCAGAGTTTTCCATGCACCACCCATTCCCAATGTATACTCACATCGGTCACTGATCTTCCTAGTTCGTGGGCGATTTTCTCCCAGCGTCCAGGTGTTCCCCCAGGGAACTTGGCCATACTCCTTGTCAGAAGAGTGATGTCCTCTTCTGACCACTCTGGAGCCTGAGGAAACGACAAACAAGATTAGATCAAAGACCAGGCCATTTTGGCTTAAAGCTGCAAAATTCCAGAAATGTTCCCAAAATTCCCAGGTTTTACGCAAATCCGTGTTGGGGAAAAAAGGCGTCAATTTTAGGTATTTTGGTGAACATAACTCTATAATGACCATCCAAAATCTATTCCATGTCGCTTGTTGCCTCAGATTCATGCAATTTACCTTACTTGATCCTAGAATAGGATCTATTAGACATATCAAACTCTGGTAACTGTCCAACTATACCTACAAATGGCAAATAAAACATGAACTTTATAATCCAATATTTGGCTGAATTAAAAGAGCAGAGCTTTACTAATGTCATGGGAACAAACCTTTCCACAGAGGGAAAATATTGTGGACCCACCTTTTTCTTCTGAGACTTCTTATCCTCGAGCCAGTCGTCCAGCTGGTTTTCGATCTCCTCGATAGACATTCCCTGGTCGTACGCCAGTGAGTTTGCGCTGTCTGCGACCGTAAGGGAAGGCACATAAACGGGGAACTCAAACTTCGGCTTCTTCACTTTGGATCGTTTCTCTTCTGTGGGAAGTGAGGAATGTGATAAGACAAGAGCACGGTACACGGCTGGGGACAATACAACTGATGCTCCTGAGAGGCACAGCGGTCGAAGATACTGCATCTCGGTGCGTGAGGCGTCACTACAGACACCCTGGTTCGAATCCAGGCTGTATCACAACCGGCCGTGATTGGGAGTCCCATAAGGCGGCGTATCATTGGCCCAGCGTCGTCCGGGTTTGGCCGGTGTAGGCAGTCATTGTAAATAAGAATTTGTTCTTAACTGACTTGCCTAGTTAAAGGTTAAATATATATATTTTTTTACATTCAAACCCAGTTACTGAATTATTTCAGAAAAACGATTTTGCTCTACAAATAAAATGTATTATGTTTCATTTTCTTGTTTGATCCAGTTAACCTTTATTTATCCAGGCAGGTTAATAAAATAAATCTTACTTTTAAATAAAGACCAGGCAAAAGTGAACAATCAGTCATAATTAGGCAGATAATTAAGTTTTTTACTTCAATCTTCTACAAGTCCTTACTTATTGTAGTAGCTTCCTGTTCTGCCAGTGCCATGGCTTCCACTTCCTCTTTCTCTCTGATCTTCATCTCCTTATAATCTTCGTAATACTGTTTGGCGTCCTGTAACACAGACAAAATGAAAGATAATTTGTCGCTCGCTGAGGATGTTGATAGGATCTTATCAATTGCCATAAAAAAATACAATACAGTGATAGAAACTGTGCAATGAGAGGGAATACTTTCACTAGGCTCTGTATATGTTGGTCAATATACCACAGCTAAGGGTTGTTCCTAGACTGAAGGTAAGAGAATTCGGTTTGGGTTAATTAGTTGGGAGGACTACCTGTATGACATGAGGGAGGGACTTGACAGAGAGATACAGCCAGGTGCTCAGCTTGAGTGGCAGGATATCCTGCCAATGAGGTTTGTCATGTGACCTGAAAGGAAAAGGACATGTGACCATGCTGAAGTGTACATTACAACACACATGAATAGGCTACACACTACATGCTTAAAAAGGAGCAATATAATACAATAATAATACAGTTCCACTGCTTGAGAAGTTAGGCATGGTGCGACAAATGTTGCCGTTCTCTTTCACAGCAAAAAAAGAAGCAGTCCTGTATTATTATTCAATATGATATTTACTTGTGAAATTAGGAACGCCTTGTGACACTCACCTCTCTATTTTTTCCTGTCCAACAAAACGCGATTCTTCAGCACTCTTGATACTCATTTTTTTCTTCTTCTCTTTTTTCTTCTTGCTCAGAAGTTCGTCCTAGTAGGAGAAGCACCGTGTGGAATGAAGAGGTCACGCAGGTTATTAGAAATCTATGGGCTCCACTTTGCTCACACACACACACACAAAAAAAAACTTTTTATTTGCATAATCTACTTGGTTCAAGGGGAAACATTTTACTGCAAATCACTTACATTTATTATATGACAGAGGGAGAAATGTGACATCTCTTACATATTCAGTTTGAATAATTCAATAAATTACCTTTTTGGACTACTTAATTGAGCATTGTTAAATGGGAGTAATTGGTTATGATAAAATCCTGAATACGCCGAGGCTGAGAAACCCGGTCTTAAATTGCACCGGTGTATTTATGCTTTCCAAACACAGAAAAAAGCTTTTTAAACCCATTTTTTTCAGCACAGCAATAACTGCCCATTGGGGGGGAAAACAAAGTTAATAGAATTGAAGCTGTGTAACAGATTACAGCAAACTTGGATTACATCAAACTTGGATTACAGTTAAACAGTTTAAAAAAAACAGAAGGGTGAAAGGTCATGCACGGTCCCCTCACCAGCTGCTTCTCCAGGTAGACAGACCAGATGACTACATAGTGGCACACGGTCAGGATGAGGAAGAGCAGGAAGCCCAGCTCCCCATTGCTCATCTTCCTCACTCGCCTGTAGTAAAACACTGGCTGCTTCCAGTCCGGTAGCCCGTTGACCAGGACATCATTGTACCTGTAGTTGAGAGGAACCAAAACGAAAGGGTGGTTTGAGGATTTCCCAGATGGCAAATTTTAAGGGGTGGTTCACACTACCGTGCCGACCCAAACCATACTGTGACCAATTTTTTTTCTAGCAGTGATAAGCAGCAGAACAGCTTGGCTTAGCCCGGCAGTGTGAAAATGGTATTTGTTTTTTTAAGTGCTTTCCTCATTTTTGTCCCACTGATGTGATGGGTAACATAGGAAATACATACTAAATTAATACACTGGGGAATAACATGGTGAGAATATAATATACCTAATAATGACAGAATACTGCAAAGTTCTCTCTGAAATTGTGAATGTGACAGACTCCTCCCACTTTCAGAAGTAGTGAGAGAAGGTTGGGGGGGGGGGGGGGGCTGACCTCTGTCTCCTCTCTTCATCTTTCAGTACTTCATAGATGCCCACCAACTATGGGAGAGAGAAAAATGATCAGTGAGGCAATAGACAGAAATGGCAATCAACACTTCCAACTAATCAGTTAGATTGCAGTGTATGAAAATGACTATACCCCACAAACTACTTTTACTGCCACAAAACACTGCATGTGTTCCACTTAAATGTTAACTTTTCTATTTGTTGCTGAAATTTCTCTGTAAGGTGTCCATAGACTACTTGTAAGATGGAGATCAAACAAGACGAAGTTGGGCTTAAAAAAAAAAACATAGGGAGTGTTAAACCCCACGGGGAGCAGGTAGTGAGTGTTAAACCCCACGGGGAGCAGGTAGCGAGTGTTAAACCCCGAGGGGAGTAGGTAGGGAGTGTTAAACCCCACGGGGAGCAGGTAGGGAGTGTTAAACCCCACGGGGAGCAGGTAGCGAGTGTTAAACCCCACGGGGAGCAGGTAGCGAGTGTTAAACCCCACGGGGAGCAGGTAGCGAGTGTTAAACCCCACGGGGAGCAGGTAGCGAGTGTTAAACCCCACGGGGAGCAGGTAGCGAGTGTTAAACCCCACGGGGAGCAGGTAGCGAGTGTTAAACCCCACGGGGAGCAGGTAGCGAGTGTTAAACCCCACGGGGAGCAGGTAGCGAGTGTTAAACCCCACGGGGAGCAGGTAGCGAGTGTTAAACCCCACGGGGAGCAGGTAGCGAGTGTTAAACCCCACGGGGAGCAGGTAGCGAGTGTTAAACCCCACGGGGAGCAGGTAGGGAGTGTTAAACCCCACGGGGAGCAGGTAGGGAGTGTTAAACCCCACGGGGAGCAGGTAGGGAGTGTTAAACCCCACGGGGAGCAGGTAGGGAGTGTTAAACCCCACGGGGAGCAGGTAGGGAGTGTTAAACCCCACGGGGAGCAGGTAGGGAGTGTTAAACCCCACGGGGAGCAGGTAGGGAGTGTTAAACCCCACGGGGAGCAGGTAGGGAGTGTTAAACCCCACGGGGAGCAGGTAGGGAGTGTTAAACCCCACGGGGAGCAGGTAGCGAGTGTTAAACCCCACGGGGAGCAGGTAGCGAGTGTTAAACCCCACGGGGAGCAGGTAGCGAGTGTTAAACCCCACGGGGAGCAGGTAGCGAGTGTTAAACCCCACGGGGAGCAGGTAGCGAGTGTTAAACCCCACGGGGAGCAGGTAGCGAGTGTTAAACCCCACGGGGAGCAGGTAGCGAGTGTTAAACCCCACGGGGAGCAGGTAGCGAGTGTTAAACCCCACGGGGAGCAGGTAGGGAGTGTTAAACACCACGGGGAGCAGGTAGCGAGTGTTAAACCCCACGGGGAGCAGGTAGCGAGTGTTAAACCCCACGGGGAGCAGGTAGCGAGTGTTAAACCCCACGGGGAGCAGGTAGCGAGTGTTAAACCCCACGGGGAGCAGGTAGCGAGTGTTAAACCCCACGGGGAGCAGGTAGCGAGTGTTAAACCCCACGGGGAGCAGGTAGCGAGTGTTAAACCCCACGGGGAGCAGGTAGCGAGTGTTAAACCCCACGGGGAGCAGGTAGCGAGTGTTAAACCCCACGGGGAGCAGGTAGCGAGTGTTAAACCCCACGGGGAGCAGGTAGGGAGTGTTAAACCCCACGGGGAGCAGGTAGCGAGTGTTAAACCCCACGGGGAGCAGGTAGCGAGTGTTAAACCCCACGGGGAGCAGGTAGCGAGTGTTAAACCCCACGGGGAGCAGGTAGCGAGTGTTAAACCCCACGGGGAGCAGGTAGCGAGTGTTAAACCCCACGGGGAGCAGGTAGCGAGTGTTAAACCCCACGGGGAGCAGGTAGCGAGTGTTAAACCCCACGGGGAGCAGGTAGGGAGTGTTAAACCCCACGGGGAGCAGGTAGGGAGTGTTAAACCCCACGGGGAGCAGGTAGGGAGTGTTAAACCCCACGGGGAGCAGGTAGGGAGTGTTAAACCCCACGGGGAGCAGGTAGCGAGTGTTAAACCCCACGGGGAGCAGGTAGCGAGTGTTAAACCCCGAGGGGAGTAGGTAGGGAGTGTTAAACCCCACGGGGAGCAGGTAGGGAGTGTTAAACCCCACGGGGAGCAGGTAGGGAGTGTTAAACCCCACGGGGAGTAGGGACTGATATTGCCAACTACTTTAATGACCTTTTCCATTGGCAAGATAAGCAAAGTCAGCGTGGAAGAGGTGAAAAAATTATTGTTGTCTATCAACAATGACAAGCCACCAGTCTGACAATCTGGATATAAATTACTGAGGATAATAGCAGACGATATTGCCACGTCTTCAAATTTAAGCCTACTAGAGAGTGTGTGCCCTCAGGCCTGGAGGGAAGTCATTCTGCTACCCAAGAATAGTGAGCCCCCTTTACTGGCTCAAATAGCCGACCAATCAGCCTGTTACCAACCCTTAGTAAACTTCTGGAAAAAATTGATTTTGACCAGATACAATACTATTTTACAGTAAACAAATTGACAACGGAATTTCAGCATGCTTATAGGGAAGGACACTCAACAAGCACTTACACAAATAACTGATGATTGGCTGAGAGAAATTGATGATAAAATGATTATGGGGGATGTATTGTTAGACTTCAGTGCAGCTTTTGACATTATCGATCATAGTCTGCTGCTGGAAAAACGTATGTGTTATGGCTTTACACCCCCTGCTATAATGTGGATAAAGAGTTACCTGTCTAACAGAACACAGAGGTTGTTCTTTAATGGAAGCCTCTCAAACATAATACAGGTAGAATCAGCAATTCCCCGGGGTAGCTGTTTTTTCCATTTTGACTAATGACATACCACTGACTGAGTAAAGCCAGAGTTTCTATGTATGCGGATGACTCAACACTATACATGTCAGCTACTACAGCGACTGAAATGACTGCAACAACTCAACAAAGAGATGCAGTTAGTTTCAGAATGGGTGTCAAGGAATAAGTTAGCCCTAAACATTTCTAAAACTAAAAGCATTGTATTTGGAACAAAACACTCACTAAACCTCAACTAAACCTTGTAATAAATGATGTGGAAATTGAGCAAGTTGAGATGACTAAACTGCTTGGAGTAACACTAGATTGTAAACTGTCATGGTCAAAACATATTGATGCAGTAGTAGCTAAGATGGGGAGAAGTCTGTTTACAATAAAGCGATGCTCTGCCTTCTTAACAACACTATCAACAAGGCAGGTCCTACATGCCCTAGTTTTGTCGCACCTTGACTACTGTTCAGTCCTGTGGCCAGGTGCCACAAAAAAGGACTTCGAAAAATTCCAATTAGCTCAGAACAGGGCAGCACGGCTGGCCCTTGGATATACAGAGAGCTAATATTAATAATATGCATGTCAATCTCTCCTGGCTGAAAGTGGAGGAGAGATTGACTTCAAAACTACTTTTATTTATGGGAGGTATTGACATGTTGAATGCACCTTGCTGTCTGTCTAAACTACTGGCACACAGCTCTGACACCCATGCATACCCCACAAGACATGCCACAAGAGGTCACAGTCCCCAAGTCCAGAACAGACTATGGGAGGCACACAGTACTACATAGAGCCATGACAACATGGAACTGTATTCCACAGTACTACATAGAGCCATGACAACATGGAACTGTATTCCACAGTACTACATAGAGCCATGACAACATGGAACTGTATTCCACAGTACTACATAGAGCCATGACAACATGGAACTGTATTCCACAGTACTACATAGAGCCATGACAACATGGAACTGTATTCCACAGTACTACATAGAGCCATGACAACATGGAACTGTATTCCACAGTACTACATAGAGCCATGACAACATGGAACTGTATTCCACAGTACTACATAGAGCCATGACAACATGGAACTGTATTCCACAGTACTACATAGAGCCATGACAACATGGAACTGTATTCCACAGTACTACATAGAGCCATGACAACATGGAACTGTATTCCACAGTACTACATAGAGCCATGACAACATGGAACTGTATTCCACAGTACTACATAGAGCCATGACAACATGGAACTGTATTCCACAGTACTACATAGAGCCATGACAACATGGAACTGTATTCCACAGTACTACATAGAGCCATGACAACATGGAACTGTATTCCACAGTACTACATAGAGCCATGACAACATGGAACTGTATTCCACAGTACTACATAGAGCCATGACAACATGGAACTGTATTCCACAGTACTACATAGAGCCATGACAACATGGAACTGTATTCCACAGTACTACATAGAGCCATGACAACATGGAACTGTATTCCACAGTACTACATAGAGCCATGACAACATGGAACTGTATTCCACAGTACTACATAGAGCCATGACAACATGGAACTGTATTCCACAGTACTACATAGAGCCATGACAACATGGAACTGTATTCCACAGTACTACATAGAGCCATGACAACATGGAACTGTATTCCACAGTACTACATAGAGCCATGACAACATGGAACTGTATTCCACAGTACTACATAGAGCCATGACAACATGGAACTGTATTCCACAGTACTACATAGAGCCATGACAACATGGAACTGTATTCCACAGTACTACATAGAGCCATGACAACATGGAACTGTATTCCACAGTACTACATAGAGCCATGACAACATGGAACTGTATTCCACATCAAGTAACTGACGCAGTAAAATTTGATTTAAAAAAAACTGATTAAAAAACACCTTATGGAACAGAGTTGTGAAGCAACACAAACATTGGCAGACACATACACGCACTATCCATACACATGGATTTAGTAATGTAGACATGTGGTAGTGGTGGAGTAGGGGCCTGAGGGCACACAGTGTGTTGTGAAATCTGTGAATGTATTGTAATGTTTTAAAATGGTATAAACTGCCTTTATTTTGCTGGACCCCAAGAAAAGTAGCTGCTGCTGCTTTGCCAGGAACTAACGGGGATCCATAATAAATACGAAATGTTAAGTGAGTGGGCTGACCTGTCTGAATTGTGAGTGGGCTGACCTGTCTGAATTGTGAGTGGGCTGACCTGTCTGAATTGTGAGTGGGCTGACCTGTCTGAATTGTGAGTGGGCTGACCTGTCTGAATTGTGAGTGAGCTGACCTGTCTGAATTGGGTTTCAGCATTTGCATCTTTGTTCTTGTCAGGATGCAGCGTGAGCGACAGTCTGCGATAGGCCTTTCTGATGTCCGTCGACGAGGCATCCTGCACTCAGGAGAGAGAGAGAGAGAGAGAGAGAGAGGTGAGAAGGAAAACGACATGTATATGACACATTTCAGAGAGTATTGTGTGTGGTGATATATCACACATGGTTTATTACAAACATAATAACTAGTCTACGGCACTAAATCAGTCTGTACGCTCTCATTCTACCTGACATGGCCTACGCTTCCCCATCCTATCCAGAGGACAGTAACCACCCCAAGGTTACCAGGGGCCTACGCTTCTCCATCCTATCCAGAGGACAGTAACCACCCCAAGGTTACCAGGGGCCTACGCTTCCCCATCCTATCCAGAGGACAGTAACCACCCCAAGGTTACCAGGGGCCTATGCTTCCCCATCCTATCCAGAGGACAGTAATCACCCCAAGGTTACCAGGGGCCTACGCTTCCCCATCCTATCCAGAGGACAGTAACCACCCCAAGGTTACCAGGGGCCTACGCTTCCCCATCCTATCCAGAGGACAGTAATCACCCCAAGGTTACCAGGGGCCTACGCTTCCCCATCCTATCCAGAGGACAGTAACCACCCCAAGGTTACCAGGGGCCTACGCTTCCCCATCCTATCCAGAGGACAGTAACCACCCCAAGGTTACCAGGGGCCTACGCTTCTCCATCCTATCCAGATGACAGTAATCACCTCCAGTGCTAACAGAGTCCTACAAAGACATGGCACTCAGATGACTCCATTGCAGGACGACACTGTATTCAACACTATCCTGTACTAAGTGTGTCCATATGGTGGCCAACCCTCCTCCTGGAGAGCTGACATGCATGCAGGCTTTTGTTCCAGCCCTATTTCAACACACCTCATTCAGGTGATCAAGGTCCTGATGCGTAGCTGAATCAGATGAGTAAAAATCGTATGTGTTAAAACAGGGCTGGAGCAAAAGCTTGCCCCAGACCAGTAAACTTTGGCTGGTGAAGCAACAGTGTCCCAGCAAGTGTTCCTTGCAAGATGAACAACTAGCTAACGGTATTTAACTACCTACCTTAACTTCCATCAGGGGTTATGATACAAAATAAGGGGAAGCAACGTGACACGTCATGGTTTGCTCGTCTCCCGGTAGTCTAGTTACACGTAGCTAGTTCGCTAGCTAGTTAAAAAAAAATACAACAGGCCTCATGGGAACAGATCTCTATTTAGGACTTTAAAAAGAAAATGCTAGTTAGTAAACGTTTACAGGTAAAAAAAAACAACAACAACTAGTTACGACTTACCTGCTCAACAGACAGGAATTCGTAAAAGTTTTGTTGAATTTCCTCCACTAGATCGTAGAGCTCAATGTCTGAATCCCAGGAATGAGAGGGTCTTGGGCAGGCAATAAGAATACTGACGGCAGCAATAAACGAGAGGCTCCATGAAGCTGAGGTCATTATCAGGCTTTGATAATGTTGGCGGCAATATTGTACCGCGATTTTTTTTTAAATCCTGCTGATATACACCTAGCGCGGCTACCACCCTTACAACAGGCTGCTTGCGCTAAAGATTTGCTACATTTCCCACAATCCTGTGTTGGTCACCTCTTCCGGTTTCCACACGTGTCACACCGGTTTGTAGAGTTTTTGCCTTCAACATAAAAGCACCAATTGATGCACATGATATCCCTCCGAGTCCGATTTCAATCCAGCGTGTCCCCGATTTGAACCCAGTGAAATTACTTTGTTGATTAGATGTTTTTAGAATAGGCTATTTTCTCAGGAACCATGTGGTCTGTCTACTAGAGCTCATATACTTTAAAAAAAAGAAGTAATAATTATAAATTCCCCAAACATTCGATATTTCCAAATGTACGCGTTAATTAACATAGTATCTGAAAAAAAAATCGTGGAACTTTGTTAAATAACCAGGAAGTTTGCAACCCTAGAGAAAGGCAACACTTCAACAAACTACATTTTGGAATATGAACTTCTGTGATTCTGTTATACTGGATCTTGAAGGTTTATGGAAAACAGAGGGACATTTAAGTAATGACAAGTTTAATGTATTTTATTTGGATCTCCTTAAAATATCTACTTTGGAGTAAACCTTGAGTAGGTCGTCATGGAAAAATGAAATATACAGGAATCAACACATTTCTGATGTGTTCATTTGGAAAAGACCATTCATTCCTTCTGATTGAAAAACACTCCGACACAGGAGGTTGGTGGCACCTTAATTGGGGAGGATGGGCTCATGGTAATCGCTGAAGCGGAATCAGTGGAATGGTATCAAATACATTTTCATGTGTTTGATGCCATTCCATCCGCTCCGTTCCAACCATTATTATGAGCCGCCTCGCCTCAGCAGCCTCCAAGCTAAAGAAGGGACCATGATGTAACATTTGGGAAGGTCACTTTTTGCTATAAAGCAACACAAATGAATAAATGAAGTACCCCTCCCCCCCCCACATTCAGACTATATCATTTTTAGATTTTAGATTGTATGTGCTTAGCACCACCAAAGAAAAATACTTCCAACCACAAGGCCGGGAAAGTATGGTGGTTTTTGATTGTCACCATTTGGGATTAAAGCACTACTCAAAAAGGCACTAGTATGTGTAGTCCTACTACATACTAACGTGAACATTCCTCACAGTAACCGGGTTTCATCCAACCATTTCATGCAGATGAATCTTATTTACCTTTATTTAAGCAGGGAGTCACCATTGAGACAAGGGTCTCTTTCCAAAAGGAGCCCTGCATATACAATTTATAATACAAATCAAATACAATATAAAACCAGTAAAATACAGTACAACACAAATATTCAAGAAAAAAAAACCATTACATTCCTCAATAAGACAGTCACTAATCAATATTTTGAATTGCCCGAGTGGCACCAGAACATCCTATTGTAATAGTATTTTGTAGTTGGTTCCAGCAACGAGGTGCTTTATAACTAAAAGCGGATTCACCTAGTTCGGTGGAGACCCGAGGAAACCTCAAGAGTTAACCAACCTTGTGAACAGGTTTGGTTTCTCATGTTTTTATATTTTAACAGAAAAGTTGGGTAAGTCAGAAAGTCGCTTTGTAAACACAAAGGAATAATGAAGTGATCTACAGGACAATGACCTGATGCATAAAAAAAAAAGTCACGACAGGCCTTTTGAAAAACTTTCTAATGTCAACTAAATATGCTAGACAAGGTGGGATATTATTATTTTTTGGGGTCGATTAAATAGATCACGCAACAATTGCGGTGGAAAAACCACCATGTCGCATTAAACTTCCTAGTCACACAATGATGTTGTAGCCTACTACCGCCACATGGAAAAGCATGCAGTTTATTGGCAGATGGTATAAGTTATGGTGGTTAAGTGCACGGTGATGAGTTTCATGCAAATGTCCAATGATGCTGGTGACTTGATAGCTGCCAATTATAACAATCAAAAAAGGATATTGATTTTATCCATATCTCATCATATAACCTACCTCGTCCACTTTATCAGCAGACTGTTGTTTATAGAGCATGTGCCAAAACCAGATTGGGCAAGTAATATCATTTATCGCAACAGTTTGTGACAAAACCATTCGTAGAGTTGAAAATGCAATGGAAACATTTATTTGGTATATGAAAACATAAAAGTACTTTTGCGCTTAAGTTAACTACATCACGCACAGCATTTTATCTGCTAAAAATTCAGTTTGTTGGAAACACACCTCTGGTGATAAAATGGCCATATTCTTTCTATATGGACTATTCGCATGAAAATCCATCACCAATTGGATGGAAACCTAGATAGTGACTTTGAAGTTGATGCAATTTTAAAACTTGTGCAGTGCTATAGCATTTCCCACACACTGGGCACTTGTATGGTTTCTCCCCTGTGTGAACCCTCATATGTGCGGTTAGGTTTTCCTTCCGGCCAAAACATTTCTCACATTCGTTGCATTGGTATGGTTTCTCTCCAGTGTGAATTCTTAAATGGGTATTCAGGTGTCCCTTATGAAGGAAGCATTTCCCACATTCTTTGCATTGATATCGTTTCTCTCCTGTGCGAGTCTTATGCATTTTCAGATTAGAATATATGTGAATCACCATATGTCTGTCCAGGTTATGCTTACTGGGGAAACATTTTTCACATTCTTTACACTGATACATTTTCTCCCGTGTGTGAATCTTCATATGTGTATTCAGCTGTCCACTATGAATGAAGCATTTGCCACATTCTTTGCATTGGTATTGCCTCTCCCCAGTGTGAACCAACATGTGTTGTTTCAGATGAGACTCAAAGGAGAAGCGTTTGCTACAAACATCACAGTAATATATTTCTGTAGTGTGTGTTTGCAGGTGATCGATCATACATTCTGTGGACTCAAATTCTTCACCACACACACCACACAGGTAGTCTTGATTCTTTGTGTGTGTTTCTCGCACATGATGGACAAAATGGCCCATGAAAACAAAAGTCTCTCCACACACCTTGCAAGAAAAAGGAACAGAATTTCTTTGACTGGGGGATTTAAATTGGGGCAACTGTTTGGCTGTCTTGTCATCAGTACTGGTATGGGAGCTTTGTCCTTGTTTTAGCCATGTTCTAGTTGATTCGAGCAGTGTAGATCCTGGCAGTTGTTCTTCACTTTCCATTCCATTGTCATTGGCTTCACTCTGAGCTGCAGAACAACCAGGATTTACTGCAGAGAGGAGATGAGAGTCACCAGTTGGTTCTGGTACTCCATAGTCCTGTCCATTAGGTTCTGTTTTGATCTCTTCAATTGTGTTGGTGGCTATAGAGTGCTTCTCTTTGTTCTCCACAGTTTGAGTTTGGTAAAGATGTGAGAGCTGAGGTGGGCCCTGATCATTGCAGTCAACATTCACTCCTGCCTGTGTGAAAAGTGAGTCTTTGGTGTCAGACTCCAGCCCTTGAAGCTGCTCTTCCTCCTGACTGGTCCTGAACTCCTCGTGTTCCTCTTTAATGTGTGTGGGCTCTGGGTCCTCCTGCCCCAGACTTGGGCTCCACTCCTGCTCACAGTGTTCCTCCTCTTCAGATACAAGGAGAGTGAGTTGCTGGGGGTCTGAAAAGAAAACAGACGGGAAATATTGCTGTATAATTTCATATTTTAAAATATAATAAGTATATCATCCAGTTCCCTTATGCCCTGCAGAAGAAATGTACTAGTGCCATCACTACAGTCTGTAGCTAGCTGTAAGCTAGCTAGTTGTGTAGCCAATGCTATGTATTAACCGGACAGACATCATTTCGCAGCCATTTCATTTAGCAGCCATTTCATTTAGCAGTACTGAATGCATACATTAATAATATTTTAGGTACTCCATTGTAAAAAAACGTTTTTGGGAAGCTATTGAAATGCATTTATTAATGTCTACCTTCTTTTTTTGACAGGTGTATTCTACTAGACACCTTAATGCATACATTACAATTATATTAAAGGTACCACAAGAGCAGAAATTCACTTTTTCCCCCCCACTGAAAGATGATCCCCAGAGCTTACCCATGACGTTGCACAAAGATTGAAGTCAATAAGTCATTGTTTTAGTCAGAGTATGATATAGCTGGGTTTGAAGTGGGAAATCCGAGTGGGGATTTTTTTTTTGTGTGTGTGTCAATGTGGTGTTTCCCTTATCATATGACACGCTAATACTTTTCAGTCGACGTTTCTGTTCAGGACTGAGTTTTATTTTAATGTTACCACCCATCAGCATGGCATTGTTTATTAACATGGGCATGGACTCTTCAAGGTGTCGAAAGCGTTCTACAAGGATGCTGGCCCATTTTGACGCCAATGCTTCCCACAGTAGTAGTGCCAAGTTGGCTGGATGTCCTTTGGGGGGGGGGGGGGGGGGGGGGGACCATTCTTGATACACACAGGAAACTGTTTGAAAAACTCAGCAGTGTTGCAGTTCGTGACACACTCAAACCAGTGCGCCTGACACCTACTACCATACCCCGTTCAAAAAGGCACTTACATTTTGTTGTCTTGCCCATTCACCCTCTGAATGGCACACATACACAATCCATGTCTCAATTGTCTCAAGGCTTAAAAATCCTTCTTTAACCTGTCTCCTCCACTTCATATACACTGATTGAAGTGAATTTAACAGGTGACATCAATAAGAGATCATAGCTAAGGTTGCAAAGGTTCGGAAACTTTCCGGTAAATTTCCAGAATTTTTCCATGGGAAGATAAGCCCGGGAATTTATAACAGTGAACCTTTTTTTGTGGGATACACATAAAGCAATTCTAGGTCTTGTGGCATATTTTGGTTAAACTATCCCCAATTCAATGGAATTGCAACCCTCTGCATGTGCAGTGCATTCTTCCACCAAATGTGCAGCTGATTCTTACGATCTTGCACACTAATGAGATGCTATTGAGCCCACACTTCTACACTGTCTGAGGCAAGGACTACATGCTTTCTGGTAAGTTTTGATTACAATACAGGGTGGGGTGTATATATTTTATATAACATACATGATTTTTTGTTAACTAGTATATAGTAGCCTACAGCAAAGTGTGTTTAAATCCTTTCTAACTTGTTAACAATTTCTGCTAGTTAGTTTTTGCTACCATGTGTGTTTTAGCTTGCATGTTTCATTTTAAAACATTTCTTACAAAGGAGTTGTTTAATCTAACTGCTTAACTATTTATCTATACATGGAATTGTATTTTTTTCCTAATCTTTACAGGAAAATGCCACGGGCACTATCTGACGTGTGGAGACATTTCACTGCAGCTAATGTAGAAGGAAAAGCTGTGTACATTTGCAAATACTGTGACAAATCATAGGTGAAGAATGCAACAAAGATTCAGAATCATCTGGCCAAGTGCATAAAGTTCCCTCATCGCTCACAACAAGCAACCTCTGACATAAGTCCCTCTACTTCTATTCGAGGTGAAAATGATGAATCAGACACCTTATCGATAGCAACCGCTCATGGTCCTCCTGGAATCAGAAGTTTTTTTGACTCAATGGAGGAACGTAGTCAGAGAAATGCTGATGAATGTCTTGCTCGAGCTGTGTAACTGTTCACCTCTGATGCTCACAGGCAATGAGTTTTGGTAGAGATTTCTGAATGTTCTTTGCCCAGCATACACCCCTCCAACCAAACATGCTTTATTTACTAATTTGCTATATGCAGAGTTCAACAGAGTTCAAGTGAAGGTCAAGCAAATCTTAGAGAAAGCGAACTGTATTGCAATCATCTCTGATGGGTGGTCGAATGTTCGTGGGCAAGGAATAATTAACTACATCATCTCCACCCCTCAACCAGTATTCTACAAGAGCACAAACACAAGGGACAACAGACACACCGGTCTCTACATTGCAGATGAGCTGAAGGCAGTCATCAGTGACCTTGGACCACAGAAGGTATTTGCACTGGTGACAGACAATGCTGGGAACATGAAGGCTGCTTGGTCTAAAGTGGAGGAGTCCTACCCTCACATCACACCCATTGGCTGTGCTGCTCATGCATTGAATCTGCTCCTCAAGGACATCATGGCACTGAAAACAATGGATACACTCTACAAGAGAGCCAAGGAAATGGTTAGGTATGTGAAGGGTCATCAAGTTATAGCAGTAATCTACCTCACCAAGCAAAGTGAGAAGAATAAGAGCACCACATTGAAGCTGCCCAGCAACACCCGTTGGGGTGGTGTTGTCATCATGTTTGACAGTCTCCTGGAGGGGAAGGAGTTTCTCCAAGAAATGGCCATATCACAGTCTGCCAATATAGACAGCCCCATCAAGAGGATCCTCCTGGATGATGTATTTTAGGAGAGTGGTAAGCAGCCTAAAATCTATAGAAGTAGACATTGCACAGATTGAGGGAGACAATGCCATCCTGTCTGATGTTCAGACTCTGCTTGCAGATGTAAGAGTAGAAATCCGTACTGCCCTGCCCACTTCACTATTGCTCCAAGCAGAGGAAACTGCAGTTCTGAAATACATCAAAAAGTGTGAAGACTTCTGCCTGAAGCACATACAAGCCGCAGCGTACATGTTGGACCCCAAGTATGCTGGCAAGAGCATCCTGTCTGGTGCAGAGACCAACAAGGCATGGATGAGGGCAAGGTTCTTGGCAGTCGTGCCAACATATCTCATCAGCCACCTGGTGGAAGGGACTTTGTGGATCTGAGGCTCTTTCCCCTGTTGCCTCCATTATCCTCCAAATCCTACCAACATCAGCCACCTCAGAGCGCAACTGGTCCTTGTTCTGGAACACACACACCAAAGCACGCAACAGGCTGACCAATACAAGAGTTGAAAAATTGGTGGCCATCCGGGCAAATTTGAGGCTTTTTGAGCCTGACAACAAGACATCCTCAACCAGGTTGGAAAGTGACAATGAAGATGAGGCCTCAGAGTCTGATGTTCAAGAGGTGGACATTGAGGAGGTCCAGGGAGAAGACATGGAAGCCTGAGAGGAAGACAACCAAAGCTTTAGTTTCTAGACTATCATTTTACAGCTGTACGTTGAAAATGTTTTTGGGAGATGCGATGGATTATTGGGCATCATTCAAATATTCCCCTTTCTTTTGTTGTTCAGTGAAATCATCCCATGTGAAGAGTCAACTCATTTAATTAAAGTTCAATTCGTAACTAAATTGTTTTTTGGATTTCTATTGGAAGGATTTAATAATTTGCAATTGTCTACTTATGATAAGGTAAAAGGTTTGTGTCTCCATATGACATGGTAAATATATCCAATGCAAAAAAACATCTACATTTAAATGGTATTAATATTAATTCCCATATATTCCCGTTAATTCCCATATATTCCCGTTAATTCCCATGGAAAGTTTCAATCGCTGAATATTCCTCAAAATGTGCAACCCCCAATCATAGCTTCTACCTGCTCAGTCTGTGTCATGGAAAGAGCAGGTATTCTTAATGTTTTGTATACTCTCTGTGTGTGTGTGTGTGTGTGTGTGTGTGTGTACACACACACACAACCATTATAGAAATACTATAATTGCGTGATATGATTGCATTTTGCAACCCTGCTCCACCCGTCGCCCCAAGATGAATGGTTTTGATCATTAAAGTCTTGCTTCACTCACACGCTTCACTGCTTTGATTAGTGCAGCTAAACCACAAGGTGTCTATCCTATAATGAACAGGTACCGCGAAAGAAAATTAAAGGAACTTATCTATTTTGTTGTGTCTGATGCACTCAGGGTTGTTGTTTCATGTCATTTGTGACGTGCATCAAGAGCAAAGTCATTGTAGCCTATCATTTCACCTCCCCTGTGAGAACCATGAGATCGGGCTGACTTAGCTTTGCTGTACCGCAGCCTGCCAGCAGCCTACCTACCAAAGGTTGCACCGTCAATTACAATGTAGAAAAACGCATGTCTCTTATGGAAGATGCTAAAACTTTGGAGATAACAATAGATGGAGAAGTCGGAGATACTGATTTAAAATCAAATCAAATTTTATCTGTCACATGCGCTGAATACAACAGGTTTATTTAACCTTTATTTAACTAGGCAAGTCAGTTAAGAACAAATTCTTATTTACAATGACGGCCTACCGGGGAAGGGTGGGTTATAACTGCCTAGTTCAGGAGCAGAACAACAGATGTTTACCTTGTCAGCTCAGGGATTTGATCTAGCAATCTTTTGGTTACTGGCCCAATGCTCTAACAACTAGGCTACCTGCTGCCCCAAAGTTCTACAGCTGCACCATCGAGAGCATCCTGACGGGTTGCATCACTGCCTGGTATGGCAACTGCCCGGCCTCCGACCGCAAGGCACTATAGAGGGTAGTGCGTACAGCCCAGTACATCACTGGGGTCAAGCTTCCTGCCATTCAGGACCTCTATACCAGGCAGAGGAAGGCCCTGAAAATTGTCAGACTCCAGCCACCCTAGTCAGACTGTTCTCTCTGCTACCGCACGGCAAGCGGTACCCGAGCACCAAGTCTAGGTCCAAGAGGCTTCTAAACAACTTCTACCCCCAAAGCCATACGACTCCAATCAAATGGTTACCCCCATACTATTTGCATTGCCCCCCCTTTACACTGCTGCTGCTGCTACTCTGTTATTATCTATGCAGTCACTTGAATAACTCTACCTACATGTACATATTACCTCAATTACCTCGACTAACCCGTTCCCCTGCACATTGACTCTGTGCCTGTACCCCCTGTATATAGCTTCGTTATTGTTATTTTACTGCTACTCTTTAATTATTGGTTACTTTTATTTCTTACTTTTTTTGGTTGTATTTTTCTTAAAAATGCATTGTTGGTTAAGGGATTGTAAGTAAGCATTTCACTGTAAGGTCACACCTGTTGTATTCGGCGCATGTGACAAATACAATTTGATTTGAGCATTGCCCTCTGGTGGGCGCCTTTAAAGGCTAGTAACAGTTACACATCGCACCGAATGTGATTCTGGCGTCTGCGGATCGTTCAGCGCGCTGTGTTTTAGGGACCACCGACTGCCGAAATTTTCACACGATTCTACATGTAAAAATCAGTGTGCACTCGTTTCGCAAGTTACGTTCAGAGGTGCATAGTACTCTCGGCCAGCAAATGCTATTGTTGTGTCTGAGCCCTAATTGAACTTAACATTAAAATGTTATTTAAAAAAAAATATATATAAAAACCTATTCTTTGAAACAGTTATTTTGAGTAGTAATGTTACTGTCCCCACTACAACAAATAAATACTTAAATACATGTAATGTATTTTTATTGATATAATGTAGAATTCCATTCATTCGAGAACTGCTCCTTCTGGGATAACAACAGCAGGGGAGGCCTTCTAGCCAGCAGCATGGCTAGCTAGAAGGGATCCAGCTTTTGACAAATTAAGGTCAAACGTTGAATTTTTTTTTTTGCATTTTGGCTATCCCTAACCTTAACCCAATTATCCTAACCCACTACGTTAGTTATCCTAACCTGGTACGAAAATCTGACGTTAATTGAACAAAACCTGTAACCCTTCTAGCCGTGACCCTTCAACAAAACCTGGATCCCTTCTAGCCATGACCCTTCAAAGCCCGTCATTGTCCAATTCATAGCATCAACAATCCAGGGTTAATACGCCTCATTGGGTCTAGCTAGCTAACGTTAGCTTACATAGGCAGTGTGCCTTATTTAAAATGTTATGATACCACATTTAGTTAGCTGTCCCATTGATTCAATACAGACCTGCTCTGTTAAACTTTGGCTTGGTTAACAAATCAAGTAATCGACGCAGACGTTCGTTCTCTTCCTGGTAATCTGTTATCGTTCTCTCTACTGCCACTGATATCTCTGTAGCAGCTGCTGTTAAACGTTCAGTCAGATACGCATTGAACAACTGTAGTTTAGACATTTTGATAGAAATGAAAGTCGATAAATATGTAATATTCCGTTCAAATTGTGCATGTAGCCTACATTTCGCAAGGTGCGAAATTTCCCACAATCCTGTGTTTGTCTTCTTCTTTGTGTGATTTTTCCGGCAGATTAGATGCGGTGCTGCCTTTCGTTGGTCGGAGTGCGGATGAAGTATTTGGTCACAAAAATGGGGAAAATCTTAAATTGCACCAACATCTAACCCCATCATCCAACTACTTTGGAATTCCTTTTCTCAAAACTCCCTGTAGACGTTCTGCACTACAATCTCTCACACCCAAATAGTTCTGCTGCTGCAACTAACAAAGCTATCTTCTGTGATTTCCGCTCCATCAGTGCAGTAAAGTTGATGTTATGGCTATAAACGCAAGAAATTCAACCTTACTAAAAACTTATCCTCCCTGTATGTCTCTCTTCAGGCCTACTCACTGGGGTGCTCCCAGGCGAATCACTCACCCTTTGGCTATCTTAAACTCTCTTCACTGCCTCAGCATAGGAAACGTTCTGCCCCTCTCGAACTCTCGCAATTTCAACCTGTCGCTTCCTCACAGGGCACTTCGGATCCCCAGTTGACACACGATGCCTTCTCTATCCCAACTCTACGCTCCCTCTAACTGTGCCCCACTGCAAATTTCTCACATTGTGGGATCTCTCTTCTACACACTGCTATAACATGCCAGTTTATTATTATCAGTATTTATTTATGTCCGTAGTTTCAAACAGGATGGATTATTTGAAAATGTTTTTCTCAGTACAATCTGCCATCTTTTCACTCCAAAGGGTATAACACGAGGCATTAATAACAGTATCACCTTATTAATTATGAGTGTTTGCAGTACCATTCAAAACACGTTCATATCACATGTATTTAATATAAGTGAAAAGCAGTTTTCTAAATAAAATATATTTGTAATGAGCAAATACAATATCCACAGGTTTCCACAGCTTGGTGCTCAAGTTTGATTGTTTTTAATAACCTTCCCATAATACGCAGGGCTCCCGAGTGGCGCAGCAGTCTAAGGCAATGCATTTCAGTGCTAGAGTTGTCACTACAGTCCCTGGTTCAAATCCAGGCTGTATCACATCTGGCTATGATTGGCAGTCCCATAGGGCGGTGCACAATTGGCCCAGCATTGTCTGGAGTTAGTCCATCATTGTAAATAATAATTTGTTCTTAACTGACTTGCATTTTATAAAAATGGACTCTACCTGTTTACAAAAGTATCCCTGGGATGTTGCGATATTTTGAAAGCTGACTTTTGAGTTAGATTTTTTACCTGAAATGGACTCGGCAGATAAAGTAATCTAAAATTACTTTATTCAACTTATTTGGAACTTTATGGCAAAATGTAGTTTTACGCATAAATAGACATACCCAAAAGTAATACTTTTTCATGAGATGGCCATGAACCATAACTAGTAATGCTGCATAGTTCTAGAAAGGTCTGGAAAGCACCTTTCTGGGGGGAAAAAAATAGGAATTAATTTCTGAGGTGTACTCACTTTTGAGGACACAAACTCAAGTACATAATACCAAATATTATAATAATATTAATGCTTTCTTTATATAGTTACAATAAAATAAACGATTTACTATAAGATTTCACCTTTCTTATAACTGTAAAATGAATATGATTATATTTAGTGACAGTACAAATTTGGCCCCATTTAATATAACTGACAACAGACCATTTTCTGCCAAACCTCCTCTGAGCATTTCTGAGACACCATTCGAATGTCTGCAGATTCCTTACAACTTCAGCTTTACGCACAAAGTGATTTAGTATTTTTTTCCCATATTGTGAGCTCTAAATCCGTCTGAGAATATCACAGCGAGATGAGAGGAAGAGGCCCAACTCGGCGGAAAATCTGTCTCCCTCCAGCAGGTGGCGTATTTTCGTTGTGTATCGCCCACCAAGCAAGGTGTTTTGTATGGATGTCATTGAGAACGTCGAATTTGGTCAACGAACAAATGAATGGCTTATTTGCTACGTGAGGTTTATTTGATCTAATAAAAGTTTTGTACTGCTTAAGTTGTTACGAGCGTGGTGATATAAGTAGGACATGTGACATCCGGGAAACTTTGAGAAAAAACACTTGATATGGGTGTTGTTTCGAGACAGCTATGCATATTCATGACATGAGGCTAGTAGCATAGCATCTCTCTCCATTTAATACAGGCGGTTGATGTCAACAACCCTCATCGAGTATTCAAAAAAGGATTACAATAATGATATGTATCCAGCAATCCAAAGAAAGAATAGGCTGGAGCTAGACAGCCTCGCCGTGCCGCTTTGTGGACAACGACTCTCATTGTTAGGCCGGAGAGACATGTATCTTGTCAGTAAATCCATAATCTTTGGATGAGACCACATTGGCTGAAATCACTAGACTGTCCCCTTTCATAGGGAGAAGCTATACGAACACACCTTTGATGACGTTAGCCGCGCAGATCAGAGTCAAGTGGAGATTTATGAATTCGGTTCAGTCAGTCATCTCTGATGAGCCTTTCCCATTTCCCAGAAAGCTAGTTTATGCTGGCTAGCTGGCAACAATAGCAGCATGGTGGAGGGAGATGACGGAAGTGAAAGTGCTGGTTGATGGCGTGCGGTTGAGTGAAGTTGGTGAGAATGAATGGAAGACACTGACAAACGGGAAATGGAGACAAAAGAGCGAAAGTTGTAAACGAACATCAGTTTCTTGTAAGAGTGTGATTCATCAACAATTATGTATTTCTGGGAGATCTATTAGTGGTCACAAAGATAGTTAAGGCATTAGGAAAGGTAGAGTCAGAGTGACTAGGGGTGGTTTTGTTTTGATTTCCTGGCTCTATAAATGATTAGGATCTGAAGTGGAGAGTTGTGATTTTCAGACCAAAGCACCAATAAAAAGGTGTTCAAATCAAATTTTATTGGTCACATACATGTGTTTAGCAGATATTACTGCGCGAGTTAGCGAAATGCTTGTGTTTCTAGCTGCGACAGTGCAGTAATATCTAACAAGTAATATCTAACAATTTCACAGCTGTCTTGTTAGACTTCAGTGCAGCTTTTGACATTATCGATCATAGTCTGCTGCTGGAAAAAAACGTATGTGTTATGGCTTTACACCCCCTGCTATAATGTGGATAAAGAGTTACTTGTCTAACAGAACATAGAGGGTGTTCTTTAATGGAAGCCTCTCCAACATAATACAGGTAGATTCAGGAATTCTCCAGGGTAGCTGTTTAGGCCCCTTGCTTTTTTCAATCTTTACTAATGACATGCCACTGACTTTGAGTAAAGGCAGAGTGTCTATGTATGCGGATGACTCAACACTATACACTAGTCAACTACTACAGCGACTGAAATGACTGCAACACTTAACAAAGAGTTGCAGTTCGTTTCAGGGTGAATGGCAAGGAATAAGTTAGCCCAAAATATTTCTAAAACTAAAAGCATTGTATTTGGGACAAATCCCTGGCTCCAGGTGAAGCTGGTTTAGAGAATGCACAAAGCTGTCAAGGCAAGGCAAAGGGTGACTACTTTGAAGAATCTCAAATATATTTTGATTTGTTTACCACTGTTTTTGGTTACTGCATGATTCCATATGTGTTATTTCATAGTTTTGATGTCATCACTATAATTCTACAATATATGAAATAGTAAAAATAAAGAATGAGTAGGTGTGGCCAAACATTTGACTGGTACTGTATATTAAAAAAATAAAAATAATTACATTTCAAATTACAATAACAAAAAAAAACATAGGACATCTCTACACATATTTTCTCTGAAGAAACATAAAATAACAAATAAAAATATACAAAATATATACACTACCGTTCAAAAGTTTGGGGTCACTTAGAAATGTCCTTGTTTTTGAAAGAAAAGCTATTTTTTTTGTCCATTAACATAACATCAAATTGATCAGAAATACAGTGTAGACATTGTTAATGTTGTAAATGACTATTGTATGATAGAGTTGTTAGAATACAAGTTTAAAAAATATTGTATTTGGGGACAGATTTCAAATATTAGTTTTCTCGTGTATATAAAATTTACCAAAGAGAATGAAGAAATTAATGACTAATTCAGTAGTTTTGTTTTCATTTGAATAATAACATATTAAATCAAATCAAGTTTATTTTATATAGCCCTTCGTACATCAGCTAATATCTCGAAGTGCTGTACAGAAACCCAGCCTAAAACCCCAAACAGCAAGCAATGCAGGTGTAGAAGCACGGCAAGCAATTAATGACTAATTAATGACTAATTCAGTAGTTTTGTTTTCATTTGAATAATAACATATCAAATCAAATCAAGTTTATTTTATATAGCCCTTCGTACATCAGCTAATATCTCGAAGTGCTGTACAGAAACCCAGCCTAAAACCCCAAACAGCAAGCAATGCAGGTGTAGAAGCATATTACATCTTTCATTGTAAATACATGGGTCTTAATGAAATTAAAAACGTAATTACTTAATTAACTCGCTCCAAAATAGCTTCAGAGTCACACTCGTAAAAAAAAATGTGTATAATAGTTTCCCCTTCTTTATCACAGAAAAGGCAGATGTCCTCTAAGTCCATGAATTTAAACAACAAGTTATTGGGTATATTTTGTGCAAGATTTTACTTTATTTGATATATAGAATTTGTGAGGGAGCAACCGAGCTTTCTTCCATTCAATTTCAGTAATACAGTGCATTCGGAAAATATTCAGATGCATACAAAAAAATTGAAAAACCTGTTTTCGCTTTGTCATTGTGTGTACATTGATGAGGGCAGAAAATAATTTAATCCATTTTAGAATGAGGCTGTAACATAACAAAATGTGGAAAAAGTCAAGGGGTCTGAATACTTCCCAAATGCATTGTATATGCATTCCAGAACAATTTACTTTTAGGAGAGATTTTGTTCTTGGAGTTCGAAAGTTCAATGCACACTGACACGGTCGCCAGGTGCACAGTGTTTCCTCCAACACATTGGTGCGGCTGGCTTCCGGGTTAAGCGGGCATTGTGTCAAGAAGCAGCGCGGCTTGGCTGGGTTGTGTTTCGGAGGATGCACGGCTCTCGACCTTCGCCTCTCCCGAGTCCGTATGGGAGTTGCAGCGATGGGACAAGACTGTAACTACCAATTGGATACCACGAAAAAGGGGTAAAAAAATAAATAAAACAATAAACATAAAACCTTTTTTTTTTCACCTCATCAATCTATTGGTTCCCACATGTCAATGTCAGAATGTTTACAGATTTGTATTTATTGATGAAAATGTGAAGATGATCACGTGTTACCTGCATGGCCGTAGTGTAAATGTGCGATATGATTCCTCTTTAAGCCTTGTTGATATGTTTATATGGCAAGTGTTTGGGCAACGTCTCCCAAGATTACTTTTAACTTATTATATCATGTTTTTTTTTTAAATTAAACTTTCTTATTATGTAATTCTTTATTTGTTGCCTGCTTTGTCTCATACAGTACATACCACTAACCACTTTCCATTTAGGTTATTATTTTGTATACATGGGAGCTCAGCTCATGCTGTTCCAGAAAGTAACACAAGATGGCAGTGCCAAACTAGGTTGTTTTTTTTCTTCGTTTTGGAGGGCGGCAAATAAGAGGGTGAAGTCACTTTTGTTGACTATTCGCATGGCATGGGGTGGGTTGGGTTGGTGAAAGCAATAATATTTATGCCTAACTAGCACTTTGTCTGTTTGCACAGGCATTTCCAAAAGGCTCCTTTACTTTTTTTTAAAGCGCAGGTGGTGTTTGAGCTTCTTTATCCAAGCATTGTTATCCTTTTTTTTTACTGCCAATTGTTCTGCCACCTGTGTTAACTCGATACAAGTGGGGATACATGCTGTGAATGAAATGTACAAAAAAAAAAGTTTCTGGTAAATATGGGGGGGAAAAAAGGTTGTTAAAGGAAAATAATGAATTGGTCTTTGTTCATTTATGGCAGGTGGTCTTTAAGTTTCTTGATTCTTGCATTGAATTGCCATCTGTGTATTGATCTGATGTAAGTGGTGATACGTGTTGCCATTGTAGCCACAACTGCACCCTGCTAAGGAATTAGAGCAAAGATTAAAGGCTTTTCACCACAATTCACAACATTAAATACAAAATAAATAAATAGTTAAATTTTTTTTTGGTCACATATACCAGATAGGTGCAGTGAAATGTGTTGTTTTAAAGGGTCAGCCATAATAGTACAACACCTCTGAAGAAAATTATGGTTATTGGGCGGCGCACAATTGGCCTAGCGTCGTCCTGGTTTGGCCGTGGTAAGCCGTCATTGTATATAAGAATTTGTTCTTAACTGACAAAGTTAAATAAAGGTTACATTAAATGGTTTATAAAATAATACGTGCCTTGCTCAAAGGCACAAACAGATTTTCCCCCTTGTCGGCTCAGGTATTCGAACCAGCAACTCTTTAGCATTGTTTGTTTCAACATCTGTATTTTCGCATGTACATTGATCAATCTGTTAGTTGGACTGGAATAGTTGTTGCCTTTTAGATGGTTTAGGTAGTCTCATATATCTTTCCAACCCTGGAAGTCATTCTGAATGCAGGTTGTGGGTGAATAAATGTAAAAATGTTGGGAAATCCCTACTCTGGATAGATTCCAATAGGGATTAAACATTACTTTACCAGTATCACCAGCATGAGCTGGTCACCAGCATCACCATCTTAAACTGGTCACCAGCATCACCATCATAAACTGGTCACCAGCATCAAAAAGTGTCCAAAACACAACATACAGTTCCTTCAGAAAGTATTCCTACCCCTTGACTTATTCCAATTTTTTTTGTGTTACAGCCTGAATTCAAAATGGACTAAATATATATTTTTCTCACCAATCTACACACAATACCCCATAATGACAAAGTAAAAACATGTTTTTTTTAAATGTTTTCAAATGAATTGAAAATGTATTGAAATATCTTATTTACATAAGTATTCACACCCCTGAGTCAATACTTTGTAGAAGCAGCTTTGGCAGCAATTACAGCTGTGAGTCTTTCTGGGTAAGACTCGAACAGCTTTCCACACCTTGATTATGCAACATTTGCACATTATTCTTCAAGCTCGGTCAAATTGGTTGTTGATCATTGCTAGACAACAGTTTTCAGGTCTTGCCATAGATTTTCAAGTAGATTTAATTCAAAACTTTAACTCGGCCACTCAGGAACATTCACTCTCTTCTTGGTAAGCAACTCCAGTGTAGATTTGGCCTTGTGTTTTAGTAAATGGTCCTGCTGAAGTGTGAATTCATCTCCCAGTGTGTCACGATCGTCTTGACAAGAGAGTGAAGACCAAAATGCAGCGTGTGGAAAGTACATCTTCTTTATTTAAGGAAGAAGACGAAAACGAAACGAACACTATACAAAACAACAAAACAGACGACCGTGAAGCTATACAAACATAAGTGCTGACACTAAACACTTAGACATAGACATACCTAGAAACATTCACTCAACACAAACTCATACACTACACCCAACACCCCCTTTACCATATAACCACCCAAAACGACAAAACACAAACATTCCCCATGTCACACCCTGACCTAACTAAAATAATAAAGAAAACAAAGAATACTAAGGCCAGGGCGTGACATAACCCCCCCCTTAAGGTGCGAACTCCGGGCGCACCAGCATAAAGTCTAAGGGAGGGTCTGGGTGGGCGTCTGTCCACGGTGGCGGCTCTGGCACTGGTCGTGGTCCCCACCCCACCATAGTCACTACCCGCTTTCGTAGCCTCCTCCAAATGGCCACCCTCCACATTAACCCCACTGGATTAAGGGGCAGCACCGGACTAAGGAGCAGCACCGGACTAAGGGGCAGCACCGGACTAAGGGGCAGCACCGGACTAAGGGGCAGCACCGGACTAAGGGGCAGCACCAGGATAAGGGGCAGCACCAGGATAAGGGGCAGCTCCGGACTGAGGGACGGCAGCTCCGGACTGAGGGACGGATCCTGGCTGGATGACGGCTCTGGCGGATCCTGGCTGGACGGCTCTGGCGGATCCTGGCTGGACGGCTCATGGCTGGCTGACGGATCTGGCTGCTCATGGCTGGCTGACGGATCTGGCTGCTCATGGCTGGCTGACGGATCTGGCTGCTCATGGCTGGCTGACGGATCTGGCTGCTCATGGCTGGCTGACGGATCTGGCTGCTCATGGCTGGCTGACGGATCTGGCTGCTCATGGCTGGCTGACGGATCTGGACGCTCATGGCTGGCTGACGGCTCTGGCAGATCCTGTCTGGTTGGCGGCTCTGGCAGATCCTGTCTGGTTGGCGGCTCTGGCAGATCCTGTCTGGTTGGCGGCTCTGGCAGATCCTGTCTGGTTGGCGGCTCTGGCAGATCCTGTCTGGTTGGCGGCTCTGGCAGATCCTGACTGACGAATGGCTCTAGCGGCTCCTGACTGACTAACGGCTCTGACGGCTCGGGACAGACGGGCGGCTCTAATGGCTCGGGACAGACGGATGGCTCAGACGGCACTGGGCAGACGGATGGCTCAGATGGCGCTGGGGAGACGGATGGCTCAGATGGCGCTGGGGAGACGGATGGCTCAGATGGCGCTGGGGAGACGGATGGCTCAGATGGCGCTGGGGAGACGGATGGCTCAGATGGCGCTGGGGAGACGGATGGCTCAGATGGCGCTGGGGAGACGGATGGCTCAGATGGCGCTGGGGAGACGGATGGCTCAGATGGCACTGGGCAGACGGATGGCTCAGATGGCACTGGGCAGACGGATGGCTCTGGCCGGATGAGGCGCACTGTAGGCCTGGTGCGTGGTGCCGGAACTGGAGGCACCGGGCTAAGGACACGCACCTTCAGGCTAGTGTGGGGAGAAGGAACAGGGCATACTGGACCCTGGGGACGCACATTAGGCCTAGTGCGTGGTGCCGGAACTGGTGGTACCGGGCTGGGGACACGCATCTCAGGGCTAGTGCGGGGAGCAGCAACAGGATGCACAGGACTCTGGAGACGCACAGGAGGCTTGGTGCGTGGTGCCGGAATTGGTGGTACCGGGCTGGAGACACGCACCATAGGGCGAGTGCGTGGAGGAGGAACAGGGCTCTGGAGACACACTGGAAGCCTGTTGCGTGGTGTAGGCACTGGTGGAACTGGACTGGGGCGGGGAGGTGGCGCCGGAAATACCGGACCGTGCAGGCGTACTGGCTCCCTTGAGCACCGAGCCTGCCCAACCTTACCTGGTTGAATGCTCCCCATCGCCCGACCAGTGCGGGGAGGTGGAATAACCCGCACCGGGCTATGTAGGCGAACCGGGGACACCATGCATAAGGCTGGTGCCATGTATGCCGGCCCGAGGAGACGCACTGGAGACCAGACGCGTTGAGCCGGCTTCATGGCACCTGGCTCAATGCCCAATCTAGCCCTACCAGTGCGGGGAGGTGGAATAACCCGCACCGGGCTATGCACACGTACAGGAGACACCGTGCGCTCTACTGCGTAACACGGTGTTCGCCCGTACTCCCGCTCTCCACGGTTAGCCTGGGAAGTGGGCGCAGGTCTCCTACCTGCCCTCGGCCCACTACCTCTAAGCCCCCCCCCAAGAAATTTTTTGGGCTGACTCACAGGCTTCCTACCGCGTCGTTGTGCTGCCTCCATTCGCCGGTATCCCTCCTCGCACTGCTCCAGAGAATCCCAGGCGGGCTCCGGCACTCGCCCTGGGTCAATCGCCCACCTGTCAATCTCCTCCCACGTAGTGTAGTCCAGATTACGCTCCCATTGCCATTCCTCCTTGCGCTGCTCCTGTTGCCGCTTATCACGCTGCTTGATCCCGTATTGGTGGGTAATTCTGTCACGATCGTCTTGACAAGAGAGTGAGGACCAAAATGCAGCGTGTGGAAAGTACATCTTCTTTATTTAAGGAAGAAGACGAAAACGAAACGAACACTATACAAAACAACAAAACAGACGACCGTGAAGCTATACAAACATAAGTGCTGACACTAAACACTTAGACATAGACATACCTAGAAACATTCACTCAACACAAACTCATACACTACACCCAACACCCCCTTTACCATATAACCACCCAAAACGACAAAACACAAACATTCCCCATGTCACACCCTGACCTAACTAAAATAATAAAGAAAACAAAGAATACTAAGGCCAGGGCGTGACACAGTGTCTGGTGGAAAGCAGACGGAACCAGGTTTTCCTCTAGGATTCTGCTTGTGCTTATCTCCATTCCGTTTCTTTTTTATCCTGAAAAACTCCCCAGTCCTTAATAATTACAAGCATACCCATAACGAGATGCAGCCACCACTAATGCTTGAATATATAGAGAGTGGTACTAAGTAATGTATTGGATTGGATTTGCCCTAAACATAACACTTTGTATTCAGGACAAAAAGTGAATTGCTTTGCAGTATTACTTAAGTGCACTGTTGCAAACAGGATGCATGTTTTGGAGTATATGTATTCTGTACAGGGTTCCTTCTTTTCACTCTGTCAATTAGGTTAGTATTGTGGAGTCACTACAATGTTGTCGATCCATCCTCAGTTTTCTATCACAGCCATTAAAACGCTGTAACTGTTTTAAGGTCACCATTGGCCTCATGGCGATTTTCTTCCTCTCCGCAACTGAGTTAGGAAGGACGCCTGTATCTTTGTAGTGACTGGGTGTATTGATACACCATCCAAAGTCTAATTAATAACTTCACCATGCTCAAAGGGATATTCAATGTTTGCTTTTCTTATTTTTTTTTACACATCTACCAATAGTTGCCCTTCTTTGCGAGGCTTTGGAAAATCTCCCTGGTCTTTGTTTTTAATGTTTTTATGTACTAATGTTTTTATGTACTAATAACACAAAACACGATGCGCACTTATGGCGCATCGAACTCAATAACACCAGATACCTCTGATGCCACGCCCCTTCTGAATCCATTTAAACTCGATGCGCCCTGAGTTTGTCCTATTAGTTCAAATTAACATAACTGCTTATTTAGTTGAAGCTAGCTAGCTATTTTAGCTAAGTTATTGGACAAGAAATTACAAATACTCTAGTATTTTCAGTATTTCAGCTGGCATAATTCTAAACTTTTTTATTTCAATCAGTTACCTATATTGGTTCATCTTGTAGACAGGAAGTTATATTTATTCGCTCTGGCCAACAGTATCTTGAATGCTAATGTTAGCTTTTTGGTTCTCGCCGGTTGCAAACCCAGTGAACATTGGGCCTATTTAGCTCGCTGCTCTCCAATATTAATTATGTAAAAAGACAATCAATAATATCAATCGTGTAAGTACATAAAAATACTTCTTAGCAAATTATTGATGAATTAATTATTTTAAAGTGTCTGGCAGTGAGTTACGGACTGTGAATCTCAAATCTCCCATGATTCACGTATTACCAGATATGATGTTTTATCATTTGTACCCGGGAACTGACCATTGTGTTTGTTCTTATTATACCTGTGGTTGTGTTGAATACCAGACCCAACCTAAAATAAACAATTACTCTGCACAGAATACATAACATATAACAGAAGAAACTATTTATCCTTTTAATTAGATCTTCGATGGCATAGCTAGTTTATTTGTGGCCTGTGTGTGTCCCATAGAAATATGATTACATAGCGACACAGGTGTCTGCATACTGTAAACTGTAATTCTCTTTTTGCTGTCTGTATACCAATTGTGTAAATATGAATACACAAATCTAGTTCATAAATAATAATAACCAGCTTTGTTCGCACCTGAACTGTTAATGAATTAAAGCATGGAGTGTTAATTAACTGTGGAGGCTTTGCTTTTTGCACAATATAACAGTTCCCACGAATAATGAAAATCAACCATCCACAATGTATACCAATTTACTTCTATCATGTGTGAATCTACTATATATATATATATATATATATATATATATATATATATATATATTTGACTGTGTCTCACAGTATATGATCACACATTTTAGTGCTTTTTTTTCTACTTTAACATACAATAATGTTTATGTTCAACCAAGTAGAGAAATGAGCTTGAGCAAAGAGCTGCATGTGGCATGGGTGGCATTTGAGAAAGCTATCGCATTACAATTTCAAGTGACATTTCTTCCCATTTCCCCAGTATATTTTTAGGGCAGTTGAATTATGGGTACATACCACAATGTTGTTGTGTTGTAATTTTAATCACAGACAGATTCCAAGTCTAGTGTTATGTACCTATTTAGTTGTGCGTTTGTTTATGTATGTAAAGTGTAACCATTTTTTCTAAATAGATAACATATGCCAGTCCTGGCTGCCTCATGTTAATTGTATATTATTGCCATCAGAAGTCACAACGGAGGACATGGACATTACCGGAACAGGTGGCCATATAGCAGCTAATGGTGGGGGTGAGTACTGCCTGAAATAGAGCTTGACCCTGGGGCATCTGACCCTAAAACAGGGATTCCCAACCCTCCCCACTGCCCCCCCCCCCCACACCTGATTCAATTAGTCAAAGGCTTGATGATTCGTTGACTAATTGAACCATGTGTGCCAGTTAAGGGTTAAAACAAAAATGTGAAACGTCTGGAAGGGGCCGAGGAGAGGTTTGGGAAACCCTGGCCTAAAGGAACCCTAAGGGAGATGCCAACAGTGAGATCTCCCTCGGGGTATTTCTTAATAGACTTATCAAGGCTAGGATCGTTACACGACTCCCTCGATTCAGAAAACACAACCTGTGCTTCTCTATCACAAATCCCTCACACCTTAACAGGAATTGCTTTTGACCCTCATACACTATCCTACTTCTGCTTATCAGAGTAGCAAATGGTATGAGGGGGTATTGACCCGAGGTAGGCTTGAAGCCAGGTCGCTTGACCCTAAGGAAATCAAATGGTAGGACGGGGTATTGACTTGAGGTAGACTTGAAGCCCAGGTCACATGACCCTAAGGAAATCAATTGGTAGGAGGGGGTATTGACCTGAGGTAGGCTTGAATCCAGGTCACATGACCCTAAGGACATCAAATGGTAGGAGGGGGTATTGACCTGAGGTAGGCTTGAAGCCAGGTCACATGACCCTAAGGAAATCAACAACCCCAAGAGAATAAGGGCCTCATCAAGACCAGCGTCGTTCAACTGGTCAGGCAGCATGACTACCTTGTTAGGATGTTATTTCTAACTAGTACTAAATCCAGTTGCAACATACTAACCGATTTTAGCTGTCTCACTGGCTTTCATTTCAATGTGGGATTAAATGCAAAGTAGTGCTATAAAAAGTTCAAATCCTCGGACCGATTGACTGTAACCTCAGCCTCTGTCTGGCAGGCATGAACTCTTTGGTTGCATGTACTGAAAATGTTATATGTTATAGTACTCCCGAAATAAGAAGAACCTGTTGCTAATATACATTAAAAACACATAGCTACGCACATGTCATTTAATAATATACAGTATATCATAATTTAATGATATATATATATATATATATATATATCTAATATAAGGACATACAGTATATCATAATTTAATGATATATATATATATATATCTAATATAAGGACATACAGTATATCCTAATTTAATGATATATATATATATATATAATAGAAGGACATACAGTATATCATAATTTAATGATTGTCACGACCGTCGTATGAATAATTGGACCAAGGCGCAGCGTGAGTAGAGTTCCACATATTAATGATAGTGAAACTTCCAAAACAAAGATATATAACGATCGTGAAATACGTAGCGCACATAGGCACTCATACAAAACAATATGCCACATAGCAGGTGGGAAAAAGGACACACTAAGTATGAACCCCAATTAGAGGTAATGATTATCAGCTGCCTCCAATTGGGAACCATACTCACACCAACATAGAAATATAACACCTAGAAACCCCCCTAGTCACGCCCTGACCTAAAACACCATAGAGAACCCCGAGGGCTCTCTATGGTCAGGGCGTGACAGTGATATATATCTAATATAAGGACATATAGTATATCATAATTTAATGATATATATATCTAATATAAGGACATATAGTATATCATAATTTAATGATATATATATCTAATATAAGGACATATAGTATATCATCATTTAATGACATATATATATCTAATATAAGAACATATAGTATATCATCATTTAATGACATATATCTGTCAGAGTGGATTCTCTTCTCTTCACCCAATAAACAGTTATACTAAGTTATACTTAAGTTGCGTTGATGAAGAAATATAACACCATTTTTAGTTAATCGTTTTCAGTACCAGTATCCATCCTCCTGCGGTACCCATGCTCCTGCACCTATCCCCACAAGATAAAGGTACAGTATGCTAGATGCCAAACAAATACCATGCCAACCTTAACATTTTTTAATACAGCCAAGCTATTTTTTTCATGAATTCTGTCATGTTTTTATTTTATTTTTTATCTCCACAAGACTCCCTGATGCAGGACCTACAGGAGCTGATGAGGAGTTTCACAGGGCCAGATTGTCATGTAACCCCAAAGGTGACTTGGGCAGAGAGACAGGCCTTGTGTGCACAAAAGTGGGGGGGAAAAGAGAATGGTGGACAGCATGCTCGCTGCTGAAGGTACTGTGTTGGGACAGTGTCAGTATTGCAACAGTGAGGAAGGATGCTGCTGTGCAGTGCAGATTGCCTGCCCAGGCATCTTTTCTGTGCCACATGTGACATAGCCACCCATAGCACCAAGGTTTTGCATAACAGGGAGTCTCTTGTTTGAAGGGTTTTATCAACCCTTGTCCCCCGACCACCGTAATTCATCAGGATGATGAGGGGTCCTTTACCTTCCAGGAGAAAGGTGTGTGTTTATTGTTTAGGTGTTTCTAATTAAATCTGATAGCACCTCCTGCAATACACACTTTTTAGTCATGCTGCATAATTTTTAATGCATCAGTATTTACAATCCAAATATATAGAACCATTTATTTGTGATTCTTTGGTGTCACATTTTGGTGTCTAGTTTGTCTTCTTCCCATGGCTGTGCCACCGCTTTGTGGCTGTACGAGTATATTGCATTTGGTTTTCTTTTTGTTATGAAGTATATGTTTGTGATGTTATATTGCAGTTGGTTTTCTTTTTAGAAGAAGATTAATTGTCAACTAAAAGGTCATTTTCCATGAAGAAAAATTGTTGGACAGTAATTTGTCTTTTTTGCTTTATCCAAATCCCTCTGAGACACACAGACACAGACACACACACAGACACACAGAGAGGTTGGAGCAACACAGTCAGATGTCTGGGATTTGAACCAGCAACCCACCACTCTAGGCTACTTGCCACACCTTGGCGGTTTGGTTTTATGTATAATTTTGTGATGTAATCTTGCAGTCTGACTTTCTATTTAGTGTTGAGACGGGCTTCTATGATGGTGTCTTCCTGGGAAAAGACGACGATATGTTATCCTTCGTCAAACATGTCCCGTACAAAGACCAATCATGTCATTATTCTCACAGTTTCTATAACATAACTTAATGTCACCTAGTTTAGAACTTGTTTCTTTTAAGTTAATCTCAGCACTTCACTGTGATTTTCATGTTGTAGACGCCAGGCAAAGGAGTCAGAGTGGACAGCGGCCAAAGAGACGTCAGGAAAATGATCTGCCAAAGTAGATGAGGAGGGCCTTGAGATAGCAGTGCTGACACGGTGTGCTGCTCAAGGCCCTCCACATGTACAGAGGAAAGACGTATGCCTATGTAATGGACTCCTCAAGGCCCTCCACATGTACAGAGGAGAGATAAATCCCTATGCAATGCACTTGCAGAAGGAGCTGTCTTCTGCTGGCACAGTGTTGCATGTAAATACTGTCCATATTGTCAGAAAGTTGTGCAGGCGTGCCCAGAGTTCCATAAATGCACCCTCTCCTCTCTGTTATGCATGCGAAGGCACATGAATGGTCTTGTGAGGTAAATGTTTTCTTTCTTGACTGTTTTTTTATGTTATGCAGACAGGATATTGTAATGCTTTTTTAAATAATAGAATGAATACATTATTACATTTTTGTTGTATTTGTTCATTAAGGCATTTTAGCTCAAATGGTGAGGCCGTAAACAGCCTGGTGACGGCAACATAACCGGAGAGGAAGTCGGGCAGGTGAATACTTTTATATCCAGAGCTGCTGTCACGACAAAGCACATGTCCAAGGCTGGTAAGTGTATTATGATGTCATAACTAATGCTGAAGAAGGTTTAGGACTTGCAACGTGGTCCTTTATATTTGAGCTCCAGCACACTTCAATGAATAAGATAAGCCTAATAATATAAACCTAATAAGATACACCTAATAAGACAAACCTAATAATATTTAGGTTGATTGGTTAGGCACACAGTAGTAATTTATTAGAATAGCTGACTGACAATGTTTTTCCAACAGTACAGACAGACTTCATCACACTACTGGAAATGGGCTGGAATAAGAGGAAGTTCACCAACATGGATCGCATGTTGGCAAAGAGATATGTGAAGGTATTTTGTTTTTGGTATTACCTGTATCTGCTTTCTCATTCTTGGTCATCTATTTCTACATGTCTGGTCTTCTGTCTGTAATCCTGGTTCAGCTTTTTATTATTTTATTAGTAATCTTGATGTAGGAAAACATCAAGATGACTGTATCCATTAAAGTCAAACATTTTAGTGTGATTCACTTGAAAAAACATTCACCTATGTTATTCCTTAATTTAATTGTATTTTTTTTCAGAATGTCAAAAGACTGAAGGGGGAGACCAGCCTCCTTGAATAAAAGCGGGCAGAGCTGGACATCAATGACTCTGTGCTTCAGGAGTGGGTTTCTGAGATCCAGCAGTGGCCTGAAGGTATGTCAGGATCTGAACAAATAGAGCAGAAACTGCAAAGGACAGAAAAAGCTCAAACCAAGTTTATTCTACCCACAAGCCTTCTGACTAGGAGGAGTTGCCACCTTGCATGTCTAAGATAAACACTCCTTCTCTGTTGCTAGGCAGAAACACAATAGGTTCCTCTCACTGGTATTGTCATGGCCTGCCTAAGTCTAGAACCCTCACAGGTGTGGAAGTGTGTGTGTATTAGATAGGACTGTAGTCCGACTGTTTTCAGGGTGGGCCCCTATGACCCCCCCTCCCAGCAATGTGTGTATGGGATAGGACTGTAGTGAGATGGTTTTCAGGGTGGGCCCCTATGGCCCCCCTCCCAGCAGTGCGTGTATGGGATAGGACTTGCAACGTGGTCCTTTATATTTGAGCTCCAGCACACTTCAATTGTGAGATGGTTTTCAAGGTGGGCCCCTATGGCCCCCTTCCCAGCAGTGTGTGTATGGGATAGGTCTGTAGTCAGATGGTCTTCGGGGTGGGCCCCTATGGCCCCCCTCCCAGCAGTGTCTTCTCTCTTCAACTGCTGACCTTTTCTGGAGTTGAGTTCCACATCCCTCATTGTCCTGGTTCCACAGCAGCTGGCCTGCCTTATCAGGAACTGAAACTATACTGCTAGCCTTTGCCTCCTTCCTTAGAAATATTCATATTCAGCAATAACATGTTTGATCAGAATATGACGTTTCTGCAATTCCCCTTGTCTCACTCAGTAACTTTCCATACCCAAAGTTCCTATACACCCTTCATTGACCCCTAACATATACATTGCCCGTCAAAAGTTTGGACATACATACTCATTCCAGGGTTTTTCTTTATTTTTGCTATTTTCTCAATTGTGGAATAATAGTGAAGACATCAAAACTATGAAATCACAGATATGTAGTAGCCAAAAAAGTGTTAAACAAATATATTTTATATTCTTCAAAGTAGCTACCCTTTGCCTTGATGACAGCTTTGCACACTCTTGGCATTCTCTCAACCTTCAACCTTTTCCAACAGTCTTGTAGGAGTTTCCACATGCTGAGCACTTGTTGGCTGCTTTTCCTTCACTCAGCGGTCCAACTCAACCAAACCATCTCAATTGGGTTGAGCTCGAGTGATTGTGGAGGCCAGGCCATCTGATGCAGCACTCAAACATAACATATATTTTGATTTGTTTAACACTTTTGTACATTTCTTAAACATATAAAGTAATCAATACATTCTAATATGATGACAGGAATAAGTATATTTCAAGCCAGAATCCAACAGGTAGAAAAGTGAATGTTTCTCTGTCTCTCAACGTCATAATTGCATTGATGTCAGTGGAGTCATGTTTGTAACTTGCCCTATGTTTGACCGCCACACTTCAGGATAGTCAAACAGGGTAGACGGGGCATCTCCAGAAGAAGACTGAGGGGCTTTACCTCAGTGTGAAACAGAGGAAACACTACCTCTACCATTAGACAGGTAAGGCCCCAAGAAGAAGACTGAGGGGCTTTACCTCAGTGTGAAACAGAGGAAACACTACCTCTACCATTAGACAGGTAAGGCCCAACAACAATATGATCTCAAACACCTTATTAATCAAGCAGTAAAACTGATTTGTGAAAGAAAATGCATTAGTCATACACATCAGACCATGTTTATGATCAAATGTATCCATGACCTATGTTATTAATTGATCTCATGCAAAACGTTTCATTAATTAAACTGAGAAATTACATGACCTTAAACAGCAGAGTATCTTGTGAGCCACAACTCTGTATGCCTTGTATAATGTTATAACCGCATGACAACAAATACTTTAGAAATGAGTTGACTGCTTTGTACTCTCTTTGTTTGTGCCTCTATAGTAGTTCTGTAACTTATAGTCATGTAATATACAGTATCTGAATATACAGTCTTGTCTAATCACCCCTTTTTATTCAGACGGCAACAAAAGGAGTCATCAGATTCAGAGAAAAATTGTCGAGGACAAAGCAGCCTTGACAGCTGCCATTGTTCAACTTCACCAACAGCAGGCAGAGTTTAGGCTACCCCCAGTGGATGAGCTGCTTAAAACTGACAACTTTGTGTGGCCATGGGAGAGACTTGGCACCAGTAAGTATATGATTGCAGAAGGTATCTATTGGGATTGAATGTTTACCTTTTAGCGTAGGCTGCAATCATTGCTGCTGTTCTGTTATATACCTCTGTGAGTTTACATCACACAGGCAACAGCCATCTTGCCATCAAAAAAGGCAATATTCGACAGACTAATGTTGGTGAACAGACTACAGGAGGACGAGAGGATCCCGGTGCAGGTGATGAAGAGCCACTGGGGGGAGCCTACAAAGAGCAGCGGGAACTCCGGAGGCACTGTCCCTACAGCTGCAAGACCAGAGTATGTTGAGGTTTATACTGTTTTTGGACTGAACTTTTTTGTCTTGCTTTACAAATTACCCTCCACACTATTTTGTTTAATGGAAGGGTAAATCATTTACTGCTTTACATGTGACATTTAGGCAATGCAGTGGAGTTGTCAGAGGGAGAAAGGAATGGCCTTCTCTGCCACCTGAAGAGAAGATTGAGTGAACTGACACAAGACAAAGGCAACACCAGGAACACCTACCACAAGCTGATTCTGGGAGGAGGGGATATTTTTGATGACTCTGATGTAGACGAGAACTCAGATGAAGATAGAAGTCCTATTGCTGAGAGATCAGATGAAGACAGAAGTCCTATTGCTGAGAGCTCAGATGACTCCTGCTATGCTTTCTGAAATCATACAACACTCCTGCCTCTTTCTCTCGGTCTCGCTGTCTCCCGCAGAAGAGAGAGAAGGCCGCTACCACCTCCCTTGGGAGCACCCTGGTCTCCTGACGTTGACCCCTGACCCCTCACCTTATGAACCCATCCAGGGAAATGTAATTTGCCTGATGACTCGCTAGTGGAGAAGGAATGTGTCATTTTCAGCGCATTTGTTGCCATGTTTCTTCTCCTCACCTCCTCTCCTCTGTTTCTACCGGTCCTAGGCTATGGCGAAATCATTAGCAACTCAGACTGTTGCTTGAAGACCTCTTTACCGAGGAATGTGTTTTGTTCTTCATGATTGTTTTTTGTTGTATTTTCTTTAAGTATTGTCTATGATGTCGTGATTGGGATTTCTTTTCTGTAATTGTGAGTTGCAAAAGAGTCCTTGGTCTCAATGGGACTGCTAAAATGAATAAATAAAGGTCTTAATAAATAAATGCATTAATCAGTAACAGTAACACACTCTGAGTGTGTGTTTCAATCGATTACATAGTCTGAATGACTTATTTTGATGTAATAAAAAGTTTCCCTTGCAACATTGTAAGTATAACATCATCTTTCTAATCTGATGTTGAGTGGAATGTACTGTTTCCCAACCCATATATTTCAACAGTGCATTGTACCCTACACCATAATTTCAAATGGTACGACATGTGTCCTGTTAAAGCATACTGACTGATTTAATTTTATTTAACCTTTATTTAACTAGGCAAGTCAGTTAAGAACAAATTCTTATTTACGATGACGGCCTAATAATAACATAGTATGCCTATTTACAACAGCATAGGATTTAATAGTTGTTTTACCAAAATTAATTGATGTCAATTGATATATTCATGGTATAAAAAATATATAGAATTTTACATGATAAAAGTTCAGTAACTATAGCGTACTAAGATGGGCACCTGGCGGCACAATGCTGATTGACATACTGAGCAGTGGATTGGTCTAGTGATTTTATTGTGAGTAATGAGAGAACAATCAGCGAAAGTGATGGGAATATCAAATAGTTAGATTGAATATGTCGGCAAATTCCCACATCAGTGGACATGCGGTGAGGGGTGTCATGAAGAATTAGGGCGTTTTGAAGGGGCTGATACAGTGTTACACTATTTAGGTCGCGCAGGGCTCCTGTTACCATTTGTACCAGGGAAAAACTTATTATAGCTTATTATATGTCCAACTAACCTTCAAATAGGCAATATAGGGCTATATGTGACAAATTGCTCATCTTCATGGAGGAGTTTATTATAGGCCTATAATAGGCTAGGTGTAGCTATAGATTCAAATACATATAGGCCTATAATAGGCTAGGTGTAGCTATAGATTAAAATACATATAGACCTATAATAGGCTAGGTGTAGCTATAGATTCAAATACATATAGGTCTACGTGTATATCATCACAGTATATATTCTGTATATATAGCCTACCATGATATTATGTTTATTACCTTACATACATTCTTTCTGTAGGCATCATAATTGACATCCGGCATGTTTTGTGACAGGTATGTTTATCTGCTTGGGTTCTGTGGGCTACTTAACAGAGGGATGTATTGTGACAGGTGTGTTTATCTGCTTGGGTTCTGTGGGCTACTTAACAGAGGGATGTATTGTGACAGGTGTGTTTATCTGCTTGGGTTCTGTGGGCTACTTAACAGAGAGATGTATTGTGACAGGTGTGTTTATCTGCTAGGGTTCTGTGGACTACTTAACAGAGGGATGTATTGTGACAGGTGTGTTTATCTGCTTGGGTTCTGTGGACTACTTAACAGAGGGATGTATTGTGACAGGTGTTTTTGTCTGCTTGGGTTCTGTGGGCTACTTAACAGAGGGATGTATTGTGACAGGTGTGTTTATCTGCTTGGGTTCTGTGGACTACTTAACAGAGGGATGTATTGTGACAGGTGTGTTTATCTGCTAGGGTTCTGTGGGCTACTTAACAGAGGGATGTATTGTGACAGGTGTGTTAATCTGCTTGGGTTCTGTGGGCTACTTAACAGAGGGATGTATTGTGACAGGTGTGTTTATCTGCTAGGGTTCTGTGGGCTACTTAACAGAGGGATGTATTGTGACAGGTGTGTTTATCTGCTTGGGTTCTGTGGGCTACTTAACAGAGGGATGTATTGTGACAGGTGTGTTTATCTGCTTGGGTTCTGTGGACTACTTAACAGAGGGATGTATTGTGACAGGTGTGTTTATCTGCTTGGGTTCTGTGGACTACTTAACAGAGGGATGTATTGTGACAGGTGTGTTTATCTGCTTGGGTTCTGTGGGCTACTTAACAGAGGGATGTATTGTGACAGGTGTGTTTATCTGCTTGGGTTCTGTGGGCTACTTAACAGAGAGATGTATTGTGACAGGTGTGTTTGTCTGCTTGGGTTCTGTGGGCTACTTAACAGAGGGATGTATTGTGACAGGTGTGTTTATCTGCTTGGGTTCTGTGGGCTACTTAACAGAGGGATGTATTGTGACAGGTGTGTTTATCTGCTAGGGTTCTGTGGGCTACTTAACAGAGGGATGTATTGTGACAGGTGTGTTAATCTGCTTGGGTTCTGTGGGCTACTTAACAGAGGGATGTATTGTGACAGGTGTGTTTATCTGCTTGGGTTCTGTGGGCTACTTAACAGAGGGATGTATTGTGACAGGTGTGTTTATCTGCTTGGGTTCTGTGGGCTACTTAACAGAGGGATGTATTGTCGGAAGGTGAAAGACAAATCATGGCCCAGCTGCTCTATTTGGATAGGCAGTCAGAATTCAGTGCATAATTGTCTTGTTTATCAGAAATATGCCGTGCCAAAGACCATGGTAATAGAGGTGCTGTTATGGCCATTATACAAATAATGGGTATTTATTTAACAAGGCAAGTTAGTTAAGAACAAATTCTTACTTACAATGACAGCCTAGGAACAGTGGGTTAACTGCCTTGTTCAGGTGCAGAACGACACATTTTTACCTTATCAGCTCAGTAACCTTTCGGTTACTGGCCCAACGCTCTAACCACTAGGCTACCTGCCACCATTAAGTATAGAGTATACACTTGTTTTCTGCCATGAAGCTCTATACTCCCCTAGAAAACCTATTTTAACAAGCCATGTATGGTCATGGAATCCCCAAAATTATATTTGTTGGTTTTGGTAGCTCAGACTTGTGGCTTGGCACAAAATATATTTGGGGTGAATCAGACATATTTGTGCAATTCCATACCCCTGGTGGCCATGGGGTGCTCAGTAGCGCCCCCCAAAGGTGCAATTCCTCCAAATGTGAATGATTTGTAGGTCGAGAACAGATGAACATATCCAAACATTATTTGACATGAAGGTTTACTAATGGATCCTAATTAAATGATGAGGAACCCACATTTCAAGATTAAATATTAAGGACTGAAAAACACATTTTAAAAAGCGCACCACTTTAAACATTGAGTTGGCATGTGCTGATGCAGCACAGCGTTATGTTGGTTTTAATGAAGGTACATATCAATTTACAAGCATATTATAATGATATTGGTGAATATATTAATACGAATCCGATTAGGGTTATTGTATAAGCAAATGTGAACGTGATTCAAGTTAAAGACAATATTTTATGAACACTATCAAAAAGTGATAATACAAATCTGACAGGATCACGTGATACCCTTCCGACAAAGGAAGTGTCAACGTCACGTGACGTCCGGAAGAACACAGCAGTGACCCAAACCTGCACGTTTACCATTCTACCTCTTTATACAGTACCAGTAAAAAGTTTGGACACACCTTCTCATTCAAGGGTCTAATCTTTATTTGTACTATTTTCTACAATTGTAGAATAATAGTGAACACATCAAAACTATGAAATAACACATATGGAATCATGTAGTAACCAAAAAAGTGTTAAACAAATCAAAATATATTTTAGATTATTCTAAGTAGCCACCCTTTGCCTTGATGACAGCTTTGCATACTCTTGGCATTCTCTCAACCAGCTTCATGAGGAATGCTTTTCCAAGAGTCTTGAAGTAGTTCCCACATATGCTGAGCACTTGTTGGCTGCTTTTCCTTCACTCTGTAGTCCAACTCATTCCAAACCATCTCAATCAGGTTGAGGTCAGGTGATGCAGCACTCCACCACTCTCCTTCTTGGTCAAATAGCCCTTACACAGCCTGGAGGTGTTGGGTTATTGTCCTGTTGAAAAACAAATGATAGTCCCACTAAGCGCAAACCAGATGGGATGACGTATCACTGCAGAATGCTGTGGTAGCCATGCTGGTTAAGTGTGCCTTGAATTCTAAATAAATCACAGTGTCACCAGCAAAGCACCCCCACACCATCATACCTCCTCCTCCATGCTTCACGGTGGGAACCACACATGCGGAGATAATCCGTTCACCTACTCTGCGTCTCACAAAGACACGGTGGTTGGAACCAAAAATCTCAAATTTGGACTCATCAGACCAAAGGACAGATTTCCATCAGTCTATTTCCATTGGTATATTGCATTCTGAAAAATGAAAAAAAATAAAAAAGATTAATTTTTTTTCTGTCATCATTCATTCTTTTTTTTTTTTACACATGGTAATGTATTTTAGTCGTTGCCTCAAACATAGCAATACATGCTGTTGATAATTTAGTCGACTTTCACTGTCATTGCTTGTCACGTTCTGACCTTAGTTCCTTTGTTTTGTCTTTTGTTTTAGTATGGTCAGGGCGTGAGTTTGGTGGGTTGTCTATGTTAGTTTTTCTATGATTTTCTATTTCTGTGTTTGGCCTGATATGGTTCCAAATCAGAGGCAGCTGTCAATCGTTGTCCCTGATTGGGAGCCATATTTAGGTAGCCTGTTTTCTGTTGGGTTTTGTGGGTGGTTGTTTTCAGTCTTTAAGTGTCTGCACCAGATAGAACTGTTTCGGTTTTCACTTTTGTTGTTTTGTATTTTGAAGTGTTCTGTTTTTTGATTATTATTAAATTAAGATGAACACTAACCACGCTGCGCTTTGGTCCTCTCCTTCCACCGACGAAAGCCGTTACATTGCTGGCACATTAATAGACAACTTAGATAACATGTTGTACTATAGAGATGACAGCCCAGACTCACATTGTGTACTGTGGAGACAAAGAAAATAGTCAGTGACAAATTAAAGATAGGTACCTTGGCACTTATTCGGTTTCTGTCTTTTCTGGCACTCTGCAGTGCCAGTGTCCTCCTCCACGGTCACAATGGACCCCTGCTTCTCTTCCACTGTGAACTTCAACCTGAATGAACACACACAGACATGATTGGTATTGAAACTCTTAGGTGGCACATACACATTATTTGCTGGTCCAAATTCACTCCCTACCCCTCCTCCTTGGCCCTGACCTAACCCTTAGATTGTTCTGAAGGGTCTGGATAGGTATAATCAGGAAAGTGGTGAAGCTTACACCATATTGCTTACACCTTACTTACACATACAATACCGGACAAAAGTTTTAGAACGCCTACTCATTCAACGTTTTTTCTTTATTTTTTACTATTTTCTACATTATAGAATAATAGTGAAGACATCAAAACTATGAAATAACACATATGGAATCATGTAGTAACCAAAAAAGTGTTAAACAAATCAAAATATATTTATATTTAAGATTCTTCAAATAGCCACATTCTGCCTTGATGACAGCTTTGCACACTCTTGGCATTCTCTCAACCAGCTTCATGAGGTAGTCACGTGGAATGCAGTTAATTTAACAGGTGTGCCTTCTTAAAAGCACATTTCTAGAATTTCTTTCCTTTTGAGCCAATGCATTTGAGCCAATCGGTTGTGTTGTGACAAGTTGGGGGGGGGGGGGGGGATACAGTGCCTTGCAAAAGTATTCATCCCCCTTGGCGTTTTTCCTATTTTGTTGCATTACAACCTGTAATTTAAATGTATTTTTATTTGGATTTCATGTAATGGACATACACAAAATAGTCCAACTTGGGGAAGTGAAATTAAAAATATTACTTGTTTAATACATTTTTTAAGATTCTAAACGAAAAAGTGGTGTGTGAATATGTATTCACCCCTTTTGCTATGAAGCCCCTAAATAAGATTTGATGCAACCAATTGCCTTCAGAAGTCACATAATTAGTTAAATAAAGTCCACCTATGTGCAATCTAAGTGTCACATGATCTCAGTACATATACACCTGTTCTGAATGGCCCCAGAGTCTGCAACACCACTAAGCAAAAGGCACCACCAAGCAACCAGCACCATGAAGACCAAGGAGCTCTCCAAACAGATCAGGGACAAAGTTGTGGAGAAGTACAGATCAGGGTTGGGTTATAAAAAAAGATCTGAAACTTTAAACATCCCATGGAGCACCATTAAATCCATTATAAAAAAATTGAAAGAATATGGCACCACAACAAACCTGCCAAGAGAGGGCCGCCCACCAAAACTCACGGACCAGGCAAGGAGGGCATTAATCAGAGAGGCAACAAAGAGACCAAAGATAACCCTGAAGGAGCTGCAAAGCTCCACAGCGGAGATTGGAGTATCTGTCCATAGGACCACTTTAAACCGTACACTCCACACAGCTGGGCTTTACGGAAGAGTAGCCAGAAAAAAGACATTGCTTAAAGAAAAAACAAACACGTTTGGTGTTCGCCAAAAGGCATGTGGGAGACTCCCTAAACATATGGAAGAAGGTACTCTGGTCAGGTGAGACTAAAATGGAGCTTTTTGGCCATCAAGGAAAATGCTATGTTTGGCGCAAACCCAACACCTCTCATCATTAAAGAAAAAACAAACACGTTTGGTGTTCGCCAAAAGGCATGTGGGAGACTCCCTAAACATATGGAAGAAGGTACTCTGGTCAGGTGAGACTAAAATGGAGCTTTTTGGCCATCAAGGAAAATGCTATGTTTGGCGCAAACCCAACATCTCTCATCACCCCGAGAACACCATCCCCACAGTGAAGCATGGTGGTGGCAGCATCATGCTGTGGGGATGTTTTTCATCGGCAGGGACTGGGAAACTGGTCAAAATTGAAGGAATGATGGATGGCGCAAAATACAGGGAAATTCTTGAGGGAAACCTATTTCAGTCTTCCAGAGATTTGAGACTGGGACGGAGGTTCACCTTCCAGCAGGACAATGACCCTAAGCATACTGCTAAAGCAACACTCAACTGGTTTAAGGGGAAACATTTAAATGTTTAAGACATACAGCTGTAATTGCTGTAAAAGGTGGCTCTACAAAGTATTGACTTTGGGGGGGTAAATAGTTATGCACACTCAAGTTCAGTTTTTTTGTCTTATTTTTTATTTGTTTCACAATAAAAACATATTTGGCTTCTTCAAAGTAGTAGGCATGTTGTGTACATCAAATGATAACCCTGTTGGAAAAGCACCCCCCAAAAATCTATTTTAATTCCAGGTTGAAAGGCAACAAAATAGGAAAAATGCCAAGGGGGGTGAATACTTTCGCAAGCCACTGTATACAGAAGATAGCCCTATTTGTAAAATACCAATTCCATATTATGGCAAGAACAGCTCAAATAAGCAAAGAGAAACGACAGTCCATCATTACTTTAAGACATGAAAGTCAGTCAATCCGGAAAATTTCAAGAACTTTTAAAGTTTCTTCAAGTGCAGTCGCAAAAACCATCAAGGGCTATGATGAAACTGGCTCTCATGAGGACCGCCACAAGAATGGAAGACCCAGAGTTACCTCTGCTGCAGAGGATAAATTCATTAGAGTTACAAGCCTCAGAAATTGCAGCCCAAATAAATGCTTCACAGAGTTCAAGTAACAGACACATCTCAACATTAACTGCTCAGAGGAGACTGCGTGAATCAGGTCTTCATGGTCGAATTTCTGCAAAGAAACCACTACTAATGGACACCAATAGAAAGAAGAGACTTTCTTGGGCCAAGAAACACGAGCAATGGACATTAGACCGGTGGAAATTTGTCCTTTGGTCTGGAGTCCAAATTGGAGATTTTGGTTCCAACCGCCGAGTCTTTGTGAGACGCGGTGTGGGTGAACGGATGATCTCTGCATGTCTATTTCCCACCGTAAAGCATGGGGGAGGAGGTGTTATGGTGTGGGGGTGCTTTGCTGGTGACACTGTCTGTGATTTATTTATAATTCAAGGCACACTTAACCAGCATGGCTACCACAGCATTCTGCAGCGATACTCCATCCCATCTGGTTTTGGCTTAGTGGGACTATAATTTGTTTTTCAACAGGACAATGACTCAACACACCTCCAGACTGTGTAAGGGCTATATTACCAAGAAGGAGAGTGATGGAGTGCTGCATCAGATAACCTGGCCTCCACGATCCCCCAACCTCAACCAAATTGAGATGGTTTGCGATGAGTCGGACCGCAGAGTGAAGGAAAAGCAGCCAACAAGCGCGGGAACTCCTTCATGACTGTTGGAAAAGCATTCTAGGTGAAGCTGGTTGAGAGAATGCCAAGAGTGTGCAAAGCTGTCATCAAGGCAAAGGGTGGCTATTTGAAGAATCTCAAATATAAAATATATTTTGATTTGTTTAACACTTTTTTGGTTACTACATGATTCCATATGTGTTATTTCATAGTTTCGATGTCTTCACTATTTTTCTACAATGTAGAACAGAGTAAAAATAAAGAAAAACCCTTGAATGAGTAGGTGTTCTAAAACGTTTGACTGGTAGTGTATACAATCATCTAAAGGTTAGGGCCAAAGGAAGAGTTAGGGAGTGAACTGGGAACGGCTGATTCACTATGGGTGAAAGCCCAAATCACACAGGGAGCCTTTTTTATACGTGCGTGAACAAACATGCTTACGCTGGAAATTGAATGCATGGGAGTCAATCAGAGAAAACAGACAGGCTGTGAGCGTCAACGACATCATAAGTATACAAAAAGCCAAATTAGAAAGCAATTTTTCTCGCAGCGCAATGCTGGTAAAATGAGCTGGTAAATTCTCAGAAAATAGACTGTGCATTGTTATCGAGTCTGGAATTGTGAAGTGCAGGTTAGCATTTTTCATCATGAATCATGTTCTGGAGACAGCTCTGCAGAGTGGTCACTAGCTGGCACAGCCACAAAGTCATAAAATTAGGATTTGAAAGCCTCTTTGGGCCAGGTGTCCTGCTAGCATGCCAAATTGCAGAGCGCGAAATTCAAAATACAAAAATAGTAATATTAAACATTCATGAAAATACAAGTGTCATACATCATTCTTTAGCTTAGAATCTTGGTAATCGAACCGCTTTGTCCGATTTACAGTAGGCTTTACGGCGAAAGCATAGCATTTGATTGTCTGAGGACAGCGCCTCGCATACACCAGCATTAAAAAACATTTTTCAAACCAGCAGAGGCATCACAAAAATCAGAAATAGCGATAAAATAAATCACTTACCTTTGAAGATCTTCCTCTGTTTGCAATTCCAAGGGTCCCAGCTACACAACAAATGGTCGTTTTGTTCGATAAAGTCCTTCTTTATATCCCAAAAAAGTCAGTTTAGTTGGCACGTTTGATTCAGTAATCCACCCGTTCCACTCGTTCAACATACAGACAAAGGAATCGCAAAAGTTTGTCCAAACAAGTCAAACAACGTTTCTAATCAATCCTCAGGTACCCTGATATGTAAATAAGCGATCAAAGTTAAGACGGAATGTAGTATGTTTAATATCGGAGATAAATAATGAAGTGCGCGCCCTCATTCATGCGCGCCACAAGACAAGAGTCCTAACGAGGGACACCTTAGAAAAACTTCAACTACTTGTTCATTTTTCAAAAAACAAGCCTGAAACTTTTTATAAAGACATTCAGTGGAAGCCATAGGTACTGCAATCTGGGCGCTTTTTGGTTGGAAATTCAATAGGCCAACATAGGCCTGGGAGCTCAAAAAATACATTTTCCGGATGGATTTTCCTCAGGTTTTCGCCTGCCATATCAGTTCTGTTATACTCACAGACATTATTTTAACAGTTTTAGAAACGTCAGAGTGTTTTCTATCCAATTCTACCAATTATATAATAATTGCATATAATGCATATCCTAGCTTCTGGGCCTGAGTAACAGGCAGTTTACTTTGGGCATGTCAGACTATCCAAACTTCCGAACACTGCCCCCTAGCCCAAAGAGGACCTAACCACACAGCTAACCTTAATGCCTAACCCTAATCCTAAATTAAGACCAAAAAGCTCATTTTTATTGTTATTCATTTTTTAAATATAGCCAACTGGCCTATCTAAGGGGAAATCGCTCAGTTCTGCCTCCAGGACAAGACTGATGACAATAAATGTCAACATGCTTGTGCGAAGTTAAAAAAAAAAATGTTGTAGGCCTATATTTTATTGTATAGTTGCTATATATTGATAGGAAGATATGATTATTAGGCTCCCACTCCTGCCTTACAAATATAAAAGGCAGGAACTACATTTACATTACTGCAAAATCTGACTTCAAATAATTATTCTGTCTAGTCAGACAGCAATTTCTGATAATCCATTATACATTTTGATCGACTGGCTTGTTCTTGTGTCAGGAAACCATTACAGCAGATCAGATATGTTTTTAACAAATTCATAGTTACTGCGTTTTGCCTTTGTATGGCAGTCTTGCCAAAGTAGTATAGTTTTATTGGTTGCACTATTGCCGGGTCACATCCCTGGCGCCCCTGTAGATTTGGACAGTAAGCCTTCCCAGTCTAGCCCACTGATGCTGCCCGCTGATGCTGTCCCAGCACACAAACTTATGCTACAACAGTCATTCTCTGTTTTACCTGACCGTCAATAAAAACAGTGAACTGTGTGACAATCTGGAACCTTTTTTTTTTAAAGAGGGTTCCCCTATAGGCATAAATGGTGCCCCAAAGCAGAGTGTACTGTGAATAAACATGTCAATATATTGCCAACGATGTTTCACTGAGCAACTAGTAAGGCTCAAAGGATTTCACCATTTCAATGGTTGTGCAGACAGGACATACCCATTTTTATTCTATTGGACACATGCGGGTCTATAAATAAACTAGCTACACTATCACAGATCTAGTTCAAATGTAAAATACAAGTGTTTCTTCTATTATTATACATTATATGCAGAGTAATTGTTTAAAAAAAAAGTTTGTGTGCGAAATACAACATAAATTGATTCATTATATGGTCAGTTCCGGTACTATGGAATCATGGGAGATTGAGTTTCACAGTCCGTCACTCACAGCCCGCCACTTAAATCATGAGTCTGAAATAAATAAATAAATTTCTAAAATGTATTTCCACGTGCTTACACGATTGAAATTATTGATTTGTTTTTTTACATAAATGATAACAACAGCGAGTTGCATTTTCCAATTAAGAACATTCAAAACAAAAGTGAAAAGATATTAGACAACAATATGACAAAGTGACAGTAACAGACGAGCGTAATTTAAAAAAATAAATAATAATAATTATTATATATACGAACATACAATAAATAAGTCATAATAAAAAGTAAAATAAAAAATAATATTAATGAGATATTGGATCATATGGTCACCTGCCGTAAGCTACACATTATACATTATGTGAGGATTATATAGAGATTCAATCAATGTGATGTGAGGGGAGATTCTCCATATAGTCAATAAAAGGTTGCCAAATTCTGTAAAATGTCTCTAACTTATTCCTCAAGCAGTACGTCCTTTTCTCCAGTGGGTTACAACTATTAACTTCCGATAGCCACATTGCAACTGGCAGGGGGAATCCGATTTCCATTTCAAGGCAATACATTTCTTGGCAATCGCTAGCAATATTTCTGTTAGCTTTATAGTATGGCTTTGCCTAAGATTGAAGTTAGTAAAGTTACCCAGTAGACAGACCTCCGGGTCTAAAGGGAATGCAACCCCGTGAATTGAGGATATGGTATCGCATACCCCCTGCCAGAAACTGTGTAGTTTTGACCACTGCCAAGTGGAATGGAGGAATGTTCCTTCATCTGAGCCACATCTAAAACATAGGGAGGAGATATCAGGGTTGAACTTGTGCAGTCTAGATGGGGTGATATAGAGCTGATGGAGGAAATTAAACTGGATCCGTGTGTATCTGGAGTTCAATGTGGAAGTATCACCATCCCTGCATAGGTCACTCCATAGACCCTCATCAAGATTAATACCCAGATCTTTTCCCCATCTAAGTTGGGGTTTATCTAGCTCAGGTAGTGTTAGTCCTGACATAAGAGCATTGTAAACACGGGAAATTGTCTTGAACAGTGGCAGAGTCTGCGTGGCAGAGTTGTTCAATAGGTGACATCTTAGGTAGGTTCCATTGTCCCTTGAGAGTCAGCCTAATAAAGTTTCGTAGTTGTAGGTAGCTAAAGAAGTCCCTGTTAGGCAAGTGGTATTTCTGTTTCAGCTGTTCAAAAGACATAAGAACTCCCTCCTCATAACAATGTTCCAGAAGAGTGATCCCCCTTATCAGACCAATGGTCTAAAGTTACTATTCTGGAAAAACATAGGAATCAATCTATTGTTCCATAAAGGGGTTTTAGGGGAAAGAAATCCCCCTCGTCTGAACAGCTCATGCAGTTTGCACCATGCCAGGACAGAATGTATGATTAAAGGGTTGTCTGTGATGGTTTTTTATAGATTTTCTGTCCCATTTGTAAAACAATTCTGCCTCAGTGTCATCATTTATCTCAAACTTTTCAATGTTCAACCATGAGGGAGAGGGACCATTGTCAAACCTCTGAGCCAGAAATCTAGACTGTGCAGCCCAGTAGTATATTCTAAAATTGGGGAGGTTTAAGCCCCCTTGACCATAATCAAGGGTCAGTTTATCCAGGCCAACCCTAGGGGTTTTACCGTGCCAGATAAACCATCTGGTCAGCTTGTCGAGAGAGGAAAAGAATGCTGCAGGAACAAGGATAGGGAGAGAGAGAAACAGATATAGAAATCTGGGTAGGACATTCATTTTAATTACATTGATTCTACCCAGTAGAGTGAGAGGCAAATCCATCCATTTACCCTCCACCTTTTGCAACAAGCTGGCCAGATTGAGTTTATAGAGGTTCTTCAGGTTACCATCCACCATTATACCCAAATATGTGAAGCCCATAGGCTTATGATGGTGAAGCCCATAGACAACCATCTAAAAGGAAACGTGTGCTTGATGGTATGATGGTCAAAGACAGACAACGGTAAGATTTCGCTTTTATCAAAATTGACCTTATATCCAGAGAAAGAACTATAACACCGTAGTAGGATCTGCAAGTGAGAGAGGGAATGTTCTGGGTTCGTTAGAAATAAGATAAGGTCGTCCGCAAAGAGTGATAACTTATGGGTATGGGGGCCCACCTCAAAGCCATGTATGTCAGGGCACGTTCTAATAGCCTCAGCCAAAGGTTCGATGGCGAGGGCAAAGAGGTGGGGGCTAATTGGGCAACCTTGTCTGTTCCCCCTATAGAGAGGGAAAGAGGAGGAAGTAATCCCATTGGTAGCAATCCTAGCTTTAGGAGATTTGTAGAGTGATTTTATCAAATTTACAAACACGGTACCTAAACCAAACTTTTCCAAGACGCGAAAGAGGTATGGCCATTCAACCCTATCAAAGGCCTTTTCAGCGTCGAGGGAGACTGCGACACTAGGTATTTTGTTTTTGTTAGCAAGGTGAATTATATCGAAGAACCTTCTGAGATTATTGGAGGACAATCTATTAATTATGAAGCCAGTCTGATCTGAGTTGACCAACAGGGGAAGACATGACTCCAGTCTCTTAGATAGCATCTTGGTGACCAGTTTACAATCTGTGTTAAGGAGAGAGATTGGTCTATAGGAGGCACACTTTAGCAGGTTTTTCCCTTTCTTGTGGATTACAGTAATCACTGCTTGAGAGAAAGACTCTGGAAAGCAGTTGTCTTCCCTGGCTTTTTTAAGTACCTCCATAAGGTAGGGGAACAACAGCTCCCTAAATTCTTTATAGAACTCTGGAGGGAAGCCATCCTCCCCAGGAGATTTATTAGAAGGTAAGGATTTAATGGCCTCCAACAATTCAGGAACTGAGAACTGTTCAATCAGGCGCCCTCTGTCTTCCTCTGACAGGCATGAAAGGTTGAGAGAGGAGAGAAAGGAGTCGATCTCTGATAGATCATCACTTGATTGGGAAGTGTAGAGGTCTTCATAGTATTTCTTAAAAGTATGATTAATTTCAGTAGGGTCAAAAGATATCTCATTAGTAAGAGTTTCATAGCATTAATTGTCCTCTTACTTTCCTCTGCTTTCAGTTGCCATGCCAATACTTTGTGAGCTTTCTCTCCAAGCTCGTAGTAACGCTGTTTTGATTTAGTGATGGCCCTCTCAGCTTGATATGTGTTCAGAGTATTATATTTTAGTTTTTTATTTACCAAAAGCCTGTATAGATCTTTAGTCGGGCCTTTTTGGTAGGTTTTCTCTAGGTCAGAGATTTCAGATTCAAGGATATTCAGTTCCGCACCGTGTTTTCTCTTCAACCCTTTAGTATAGGAAATGATCTGTCCCCTCAGATAGGCTTTCAATGTGTCCCAAAGAATGAAACTGTCAGGAGCGGAGGGTTTGTTTGTCAAAGTAAAAATATTGATCTGCTCTATGATGAATGCACAAAATTCAGGTTGCTTCAGGAGTGTAGAATTTAGTCTCTATCTACAGTATATGCTCCATTTACCTTGGTAGGAATGGAGATTGATAATACCAGAGGAGAATGGTCACTAAGCAATCTGGGGAGATACTCGATATCTAACACTCTATGAAACAGTTGGGTCGATAGTAAAAAGTTATCTATGCGTGTGTGTTGTGTGGGTGTGAATAAAAAGAGTAGTCCCTATCCTGTGGGTGCAACTGTCTCCAGATGTCTAGCAAATTAACATCTTTCATGATGACATGGTGAGCTTGCCGGCTTTGGTAAGAAGTGAGGGTTTATCAGAGGACCTATCAAGAACTGTATCTAAACAAAAATGTAAATCTCCTCCAGCCAGTAGCCATCCTGGTGGTGCTTGAGCGACCTGAAGGAAGACATTCTGAATAAACATATGGTCATCGAAGTTAGGAGCGTAGATATTCAATAGGGTCCAAGACTCTGAAAACATATGGTCATCGAAGTTAGGAGCATAAATATTCAATAGGGTCCAAGACTCTGAAAACATATGGTCATCGAAGTTAGGAGCATAGATATTCAATAGGGTCCAAGACTCCGAAAACATATGCCCCTGCACCAAAACAAACCTGCCAGAGGGATCAGAGATGGTGTTGTTGACGCAGAAGGGGATGTGTCTACTTATCAAAATTGCAGTTCCTCTTGCTTTGGAGTTAAAAGAGGACGCAAAAACTTGTCCTACCCATTCCCTCTTCAATTTCTTGTGTTCACTGGCTGTAAGATGTGTTTCTTGTAAAAACACAATGTCAGCCTTTAATTTCTTAAGGTATGTAAAGACTCTTTTCCTCTTAATCGGGCTGTTAAGACCCTTTTACGTTGAATGTGACATATTTTAGTGGATTAAGCATAGATTGGGTTGTAAATATGTAACCGAATGGAAATCTCTCATATGTAAATAGTCAGGTAATGTTTCAACTTTAGTTTGAACACAGAAGTTTAGGAAGGAAACAATAAACATAGAAGAAAAACAGAAACCCCACCCACTAAAACAACAATCCCAACAATCAAACATTAAAAAACTCGTAGAGATACGTTGCTGCTCGCTTTCCATCTTGCTCTTACTAGCTAAACCTTGGCGTAAACTAAAACCTGCGAGCTCTCTAAGTTGAAAACAAACGTTGTGAATAGACATTTACGGCTGAATATTTACTGCCCACAGTAAGGGCTGCTTGAGTCTCTTTTCTGGAGAGGAGAAACATAAATGGGGGGGGGGGGGGGGGGGAGCAGTGGGCCTAAGCCCACTAATTTGCTTCGCCCAGTGGATATTGACTAAACCAAAATATACTCTCCTGTAAATGTAATACAACTCACCCCGGGGAAAAAACGGTTCGTTGAAAATGTACAAATCAATTATAGCGACCGGATAGCGGGGTAAACGGATCCAAATTCCAAGAAGATATCAGCAGTTCAGTCCCAGGACAGCACGGATAAGAAAAAACAAACAAACTGCATCTTATTACCCAGAGAGACCATCCTGATTCAGACGCGATTCAGTTCTTTGAGAAAAGTGAACACTTCTCCCGGTATGTTGAAGAGATGGCTTCGGCCTTTATACAGAACTTTCATCCGTGCAGGGTGGATGAGGTAGCCGGTGATGTTCTTCTCCTTCAGTGCTTTGGCGGCAGGTCTGAACTGCTTGCGACGTCTGGCGAGATCCGCTCTCATATCCGGGAAAAGGCTGACCCTCTTGCCATCGATGGTGATGTCCCCTTTGGCTCTTGCAAGTTGCAGTATCTTCTCTCTGTCTTGGAAACGGAGGAACCTGATCAGGACGGCCCGTGGGGGCTCATCTGGCCGGGGTTTCGGTGCTGATGTTCTGTGGGCGCGTTCGATTTCCAACGGCTTGGTGAAGTTGATTATGCCTAGGACATCCGGGATCCATTGAGTGAATAAACGGACCGGGTCACGACCCTCGCTGTCCTCTTTCTATCACACCACACGGATATTGCTACGTCTGCTCTGGTTCTCCATCTTTGTTTTTGAGGTAGGCATTGTCCTTCTGCAGTTGTATCAGAACCTGGTCATGTCGAGTGATGGTATCTTCAATTGTGCTAATGCGCAACTCAGCCTCAGTCGTTCTCAAAAAGAGATCATTCATAGAGGATTTCAGGTTGTCAATGGAAGAATGGAGTTCAGACGATTTCTTATTAATTTTCAGAGAAAGACCTTTGTTAACGTCCTGAATTTCCCGGAGGAGTAGCAAGCATGTCGGCAGGCTCGCAAGAGGCAACAGTCTGGAACTGTCGTCTGAGTTATAAGGGCTAATGCTAATCTTGCTAGCTGTAGCGTTAATGTTATCTTGGGAATCAACAATGTTTTGGTCATCCTTCTTGCTTCTGGGCCGGAGGTCCATGGCTCTTTGGGAAGGTAAGTACTTGACAATTTATCAGCCGATGTTAGAATATTGTTTCAACGTTGTTATTTAGGTAATAATGGAATAACTTTGAAGAGCTCGGTTTGTCAACGTCTGCTCAGCTCCGCGGCATCACGTGCTCTGCGAGTTAACTAACTTTATGTTACTAACTTTGTGTTACTAACTTTATGTTACAACAACAACGTTGGCCAGAGCGAATAAAGATCACTTCCTGTATACAAGATGATAAAGTAATACACATAAAAATAAAATAATAGCCTAGAATTCTGTGGGCCGAAATACAGAAACTACTAGATTATTGGTCATTTCGTATCCGATAATTTACCTCGCTTTCACTTTAAAATAACTAGCTACATCCAAATAAGCAGTTATGTTTATTTGTACTAATAGCACAAACTCAGAGAGCATCGAGTTAAGGGATTCAGAAGGGCCGTGGCATTGATGGAGTTCCATGCGCCAAGAGTTTGTGCTATTAGTACATAAAAATATTGTGCTAATTTGTACATAATTAACGAGATACTGGGTTGCAACCGTACAGAGATGAGGTAGTCATTCAAAAATCACGTCAAACACTATTATTGAAAACATAGTCGATGCAATTTATTATGTAAGTTGTTAAGCACATTTTCACTCCTGAACTTATTTAGGCATCGCCATAACAAAGGGTTTGAATACTTATTGACTCAAGACATTTCAGCGTTTCATTTTTTTTATTAATTTGTAATAAAAATAATAAAAAAAAAACATAATTCCACAAAAAAATATGCAATTTAATATATTTTAAATTCCGGCTGTATCACAAAATATGGAAAAAGTCAAGGGGTGTGAATACTTTCTGAAGGCACCAGCATTAGTTACCAGCATATGCAGCAGGGGCTAGGTTGAAGCAGAACACAATTTACATGTGTTACGAAACAAACAAAAAGAAACACACACAAAAACATGAAGTTACTGCTTATGTATTTCAAATGATGTTACCATTACATGCCATGAGAGTTGCAAGGTTTTGTATTGTTTTTGCTCCAAGTGTGGTCCTTGCTTTGCCCTTGAGTGGGATGAGAGGTCTATGAAACCTGCAACTCAAGACAAACAGCAAAGCTCATAATATAGGAGTTTTCACAAAGGGAGGCTTACTTCTGATTTAGTGAAATACAGGATTTGATTTACTGAACCCCTTACCCCCCAACAAACATGTACCCTAACACTAACTAACACACAAAAAAAACATTGCAAATTGGCAATGTATGCTCACAGAATTGAACTACCTCTAATTGAATTGCCTAGTATATCTCTGTGCAGCCTTATGAATAAGTGGAATGGTTCACTTGGCAGGGAAAATGGCATTTTAGGGCCCAAATAACAGGATGTCCATTTTAGAGCATAAAAGGCACAGTTAGAAATACAGCTGGCTGGGTAAAACCCATTTTTGGCTTGTGGTTTTGTTTGGCTCAGCCTCTAATTTATGTAATTGTATTGTTTCTTTCCCCTCCCCAATTGTTGACGTTAGTTAAACACTATCGGTTCACCAAATGTCCACATCCTTTGGCCAGGTTGTGATTGCTGTTTCTGTATGGGAAGGCAAATAAAGATTTGAGTGGTTCACCACAAGCCATGGCTTTGGTAAGTGTTTGTCCTACAGTGTAGGGGTTTTCAAACTGGGGTCCGCAGAGGTACTGCAGTGTGTTTGCAGTTATTATATATTTTTTTTAAGTCTACAGGACTTTTAACTTTCAGTCAGTATTCTAACTGTTCCTGTTCATCTGACTCTGGGCAAGTAGATAAAGGGCTTCATAGCCAAAATCTCAAACTATCCCTTTAATATGGAGGAAATTACAGTCATTGGAGCTAATTACAGGGTTTTTTCTGTATAGAAAATTCTTAGGCGGGCAGTCTAAGTGGTAATTTTCTGGATGGAAAAACAGTTTCAGTGTCAACTTAAATGACTAAAAACAGATAGAAAGCGTGCAGAAAAGATATTAACTTGTATACAGTATTAGTCAAATAGTGAAGACATCAAAACTATGAAATAACACATATGGAATAACCATTTGTAGTAACCAAAAAAGTGTTAAACAAATCAAAATATATTTTATATTTGAGATTCTTCAAAGTAGCCACACTTTGCCTTGATAACAGCTTTGCACACTCTTGGCATTGATGAAACTGGCTCTCATGAGGACTGCCACAGGAAAGGAAGACCCAGAGTTACCGCTGCTGCAGGGGATAAGTTCATTAGAGTACAGGTCTCAGAAATTGCAGCCAAATAAATGCTTCCCAGAGTTCAAGTAACAGACACATCTCAACATCAACTGCTCAGAGGAGACTGCGCGAATCAGGCCTTCATGGTCGAATTGCTGCAAAGAAACCACTACTAAAGGACACAAATGAGAAGATGAGACTTGTTTGGGCCAAGAAACACGAGCAGCAGACATTAGACCATTGGAAATCTGTCCTTTGGTCTGATGAGTCCAAATTTGAGATTTTTGGTTCCAACCGCCGTGTCTTTGTGAGCAGCAGAGTAGGTGAACAGATGATCTCCGCATGTGTGGTTCCCACCGTGAAGCATGGAGGAGGAGGTGTGATGGTGTGGGTGTGCGTTGCTGGTGACACTGTCAGTGATTTATTTAGAATTCAAGGCACACTTAACCAGCATGGTTTGCGCTTAGTGGGACTATCATTTGTTTTTCAACAAGACAATGACCCAACAGACCTCCAGGCTGTGTAAGAGCTATTTGACCAAGAAGGAGAGTGATGGAGTGCTGCATCAGATGACCTGGCCTCCACAATCACCTGACCTCAAGACGGTTTGGGATGAGTTGGACTGCAGAGTGAAGGAAAAGCAGCCAACAAGTGCTCAGCATATGTGGGAACTCCTTCAAGACTGTTGGAAAAGCATTCCAGGTGAAGTTGGTTGAGAGAATGCCAAGCGTGTGCAAAGCTGTCATCAAGGCAAAGGGTGGCTACTTTGAAGAATCTCAAATATATTTAGATTTGTTTAACACATTTTTGGTTACTAAATTATTCCATATTTGGGCTCCAGAGTGGCCCAGCGGTCTAAGGCACTGCATCTCAGTGCTAGCGGCGTCACTACAGACTCCCTGGTTCAAATCCAGGCTGTATCACAACTGGCCGTGATTAGGAGGCCCGTAGGGCAGCGCCCAGCATCGTCCGGGTTTGGTCGGTGTAGGCCGTCATTGTAAATAAGAATTTGTTCTTAACTGACTTGCCTAGTTAAATAAATGTAATATGTATTTCATAGTTTTGATGTCTTCACTATTATTCTACAATGTAAAAAATAGTGAAAATAAAGACAAAACCCTTGAATGAGTAGGTGTTCTAAAACTTGTGACCGGTAGTGTATATCATAAGGCCTTTCTTTGAGGGCCTAACACACTGCCACAGCAGGCCTGCAAGTCACATTATGCTGGTTTGCAAAGTGATGTTTAATGCCGATTGGAATCCAGTTAAGAAGTGGATTTTTTATCACCTGCAACCTGCATTCAGAATGACTGCCAGGGTAGAGAAGGATAAGTATTGAGACTTCTTCAATCATTTAAACTGGAACAACCACCTCTGTAACGGGTGCAATAAGTCCAACTACTAACAGATTGAATTAGTTTAGAAAAAGGTATGCTATTTATCTTTGTGGCATAAAATGTATCAATCAATCAATGTACATGCAAAAACATATATTAAAACAATACATTCTGAAAAATCACCCTCCAATAGAGCATGCTGGGAAATATGATACGGTTCTGTGTAGAACCCTTCTTGCCTTCCAAAGAACCCTTCATGCCTTCCAAAGAATCATCAAAAGAACCCTTTCTTCCAAAACCGATTCTTAGGATGTTAAAGGTTCTAGGTAGAACCCTATGCCTTATAAAGAACCCTTGTCTCCCAAAGGGGATTTTTCAGATCAAAACGGTTCTTGGTAGAATCCTATCCCTCTGCAAATTACATTTCTAAGAATGTACTGAAACAGGATTATCAATTCCTCACACATTGTTTATATTTTGTTGAGATGTTTTCTCCATTTGAAATGATACTATTTGTCACACCCTGATCTGTTTCACCTGTCCTTGTGCTTGTCTCCACCCCCCTCCAGGTGTCACCCATCTTCCCCATTATCCCCTGGGTATTTATACCTGTGTTTTCTGTCTGTCTGTGCCAGTTCGTCTTGCTGGTGGACTTGTTACTCCGTGCGCTTGCTTTTGCTAGTCTGCCTGGTTTTGACCCTTGCCTGCCTTGACTCTGAACCCGCCTGCCTGACCATACTGCCTGCCCTGACCTCGAGCCTGCCTGCCACTCTGTACCTCCTGGACTCTGACCTTGTTATGATCTTTTGCCTGTCCACAACCTTTCTCTTGCCTACCCCTTGGACGTGTCTGTATCTGGGCCTCGCCCTGTGCCCTTATACTATTAGTAATAGGAAAAACACTCACATGTCAGAGAACTTGTGTGTGGGAATCATTTGATAACTGGGAAAGAAAACAAAAGGCTGATCATGGCCAGATCAGTGTGTGGGTTTTTCTTTTTCATTAGACAATTAATGAGTCTGTGTTGAAGGATACCAGATTAGACTTCTACAACTACTGTACATGCTGTCATGAAATGGATTAGTTCAAGCCCTAGCCTTGTAATGACATGCACAGGAGAGAGACATTAACAAATATCACTATCATGAGGGTATGATGAAAGCAATATTTTAAGGTTCACTTGATTTAATTTCAAAATACAAATTGAAGTAAAGTTTAAATTTGTTTGCTTCGTGTTATTTATCATCCTGATTAAATTTATATGCAATTGAACATGATCATTACAAGGTGTCAGCGCTAGCATTTGCATTATAGTTTAGCTTTACTACATGTAAACAAAACACTAGCTAGGTCTCGTAACGTGAGGTCGATAATGCATGCCTAGCACAAGCTATCAGTTCATTAAAACTACAGTATGTTTCTTATTTGAAACTAAGTGGGCAATACACCTAGGTGAAATATAGTTGTGTTTTGTAGGAAGCAGACGAAGAGCTATGAGAGACAGATTGGTGAGGGGGGAGAGATAGGTTGATTGTGGGGTAATTACTGCTGCTAGCGAACTTTTGATGTAAATAATGTGGCCGTCTAACATTGGACTCATATACTAACTACATTTAGTTTAGTTATTGTTGGTTGTCGTGAGAGAAATTAATCTATCTTGCTGCTGGCTAACAAGGTAAGTTGATCTTTCTCTACCTTCATATCACGCTAGCTCTGTGGTTATTTGATGTGCTAGCCAAATGTAGCTAACACCAGCAGAGGAAACAGAAATGATAAACAGGAAATAAACGTCTGATTTTGTTTAGTGGATCTGGTAGCAACAAGGCCATGTGTATATATAACTCGTTTGTACATTTTTTGGGGGTTGGATCAAGAAATAGGAACTTGTCATTTTGGGAACTAGCAATTATGGCGCGATGCGGCTGGGAAACCTCTTGGTTGCACGTGCATATAGAACGTGTTATTGATTCGATCATTGAAAAGGTCAATAATAACAATAAACGTTGGCGAGCATCCACACCAGCGGACAGTTCATCGTTCTGCAGTACACCCCTCAATCAACTGATCAACGCATCCTACCTGTCACAGTATACTCCCTCTCCGGCCTCTAGGTCATCAGGCTGCTGATTATCTCACACACCTGTCACCATCGTCTCACACACCTGCGCCTCATGACACTCACCTGGACTCCATCACCTCCTTGATTACCTTCCCTATATCTGTCCCTCCCCTTGGTTCTTTCCTCAGGTGTTATTGACTCTGTTTTCATGCCGGTGCTTTTCTGTTTTGTGTTCATTGTTTATTTTATTTATTAAAACACTCACTCCCTGAACTTGCTTCCTGACTCTCAGCGCACATCGTTACACTACCTCACGTTGTAGGCCTATTAATAAGATGGTAACGCAGAACTTTCAGTGCTTCCGGGTGAATTCATTGTCATAGTGACAACTGCAAATAATACTTAACGAATGTAATGAAAAATAACATAGAAACTCGTATTTGAATGTAACAATACGACAACAAATGCTGTTTAGCCTGCGTATCTTTTACATCGTGTCGTTGCCTCGTTGCTCAAGTGTTTTGCAAGTGATTTCCATTTTTCTAATGGTTGTCAATTTGTTTGGATCTTCTTACTGTGTTCATCTTTGTTTGTCCTTTGTAACCATTTGCAAAGTGTCAGTGCAACGATGTTATCGTCACTGGCCCAAGTGATCACACCAACACACTTTCCTCAACCTGCTTCTCTCCACGAAAAGGCCTAGTATTAAAAAAATACATCTAAAAATACAGGTCCTATAGCTCTTGTAGCCTATACGGTAGGTTTTCCTGGGATTTCATGAGAACAGGAATAGTGGCGAGGCCTGTGTCCGTAGCCTATAGCCTATTGCGCACAGGAAGAGAGAGGTTAGAGTTGTGTAACAGAAGTAAGAAGCTAAATATTAGCTAGATATTAGGCCATTCATTAGCTAAATAGTAGGGCTATAAATATTTACCTGTCAGGTGCAAGTGGAAGGAAAAAGTTAACAGATTATGAAATGGCACATCTGTGCGTTCCTCCAGGCTTCACTCGGCAGTCCCCGGGCACGCAAAGCTTTTTTTTTAGACAAGAACATTTTTTTTACCTAGGCTACAGCAGCATGTATTTTTATCTAGTGAGAGTCCACAATTATTGTCTAGGGCTTTAAACTGCAGCGATGTAGGCTAATTTGAATAACCATTTGAAAGCATGTTTCATTCCGAAATAATTATCTAAGCTTGATTAGGCAACCATTTGGATCAGTAATTGTTTTTTTATCAACAGGCCAGTCATAGTGTGTCAGGATGTATCTGCGTTAAGATGCCATCGGAAAATATGGCCTTCTCATACTGATGGAAAATAAAACACTAGTATACAGCGCATCCAGAAAGTATTCAGACTCCTTGACCTTTTTCCACATTTTTGTTATGTTACAGCCTTATTCTAAAATGGATGAAATTGTTTTTCCCCCCTCATCAATCTACACACAATACCACATAATGACAAAGCAAAAACAATGTTTTGCAAATTTATAATAAATAAAAAACTGGAATATCACATTTACTTAAGTATTCAGACCCTTTACTCAGTACTTTGTTGAAGCACCTTTGGCAGAGAGTCTTCGAGAGTCTTCTTGGGTATGACACTACAAGCTTGGCACACCTGTATTTGGGGAGTTTCTCCCATTCCTCTCTGCAGATCTCAAGTTCTCAGGTTGGATGGGGAGCGTTACTGCACAGCAATTTTCAGGTCTCTCCAGAGATATTAGATCGGGTTCAAGTCCGGACTCTGGCTGGGCCACTCAAGGACATTCAGAGACTTGTCCCAAAGATACTTCTGCATTATCTTGGCTGTGTGCTTAGGGTCGTTGTCCTGTTGGAAGATTAACCTTTGCCCCAGTCTGAGGTCCTGAGTGCTCTGGAGCAGGTTTTCATCAAGGATCGCTCTGCACTTTGCTTCGTTAATCTTTCCCTTGACCCTGACTAGTCTCCCAGTCCATGCCGCTGAAAAAAATCCCCACAGCATGATGCTGCCACCACCATGCTTCACCGTAGGGATGGTGCCAGATTTCCTCCAGTCGTGATGCTTGGTATTCTTTAGGTGCAGGCACCACCAAGCCTGTTTTCACTTTGTCATTATGGGGTATTGTATGTAGATTGCTGAGGAAAAATATATATTTAATACATTTTAGAATAAGGCCATAACGTAACAAAATGTGGAAAAAGTCAAGGGGTCTGAATACTTTCCGAATGCACTGTACCTTGATTAAATAAGTATTCAACCCCCAGAGTCAATACATGTTACAATCACCTTTGGCAGCGATTACAGCTCTGAGTCTTTCTGGGTAAGTCTTTAAGAGCTTATTCTTAAAACAATTATTCAAGCTCTGTCAAGTTGGTTGTTGATCATTGCCAGACATACATTTTCAAGTCTTAGCATATTTGTTCAAGTAGATTTAAGTCAAAACTGTAACTAGGCCACATTCAATGTCATCTTGGTAAGCAACTCCAGTGTATATTTGGCCTTGCGGTTTAGGTTATTGTTCTGTTGAAAGGTGAATTTGTCTCCCAGTGTCTGTTGGAAAGTAAACTGAACCAAGTTTTCCTCTAGGATTCTGCTTGTGCTTATCTCCATTCCGTTTCTTTTTTATCCTGAAAAACTCCCCAGTCCTTAATGATTACAAGCATATCCATAACGAGATGCAGCCACCACTATGCTTGAATATATAGAGAGTGGTAAAAAGGATTTTACCTGTGCTTAGCTCTATTTCTTTTCTTTTTATCGCAGATGATACACAACTTTACATTTCTGTGTCACCAGAGGATTTTAGCTCCACGGATAAATTATTAGACCGCATTAGTGATTTAAATTCTTGGATGACTCACTACTTCATCCAGCTAAATCAAGACAAGACTGAGGTACTTATTGTTGGAGCCAAAGCAGAGAGAGAGAATCTGGCCGCACATTTTAATTCACGTCAATAAAGACAAAACACCAGGTTAAAAACCTAAGTGTTATTTTAGACACAATTTTGAATTACACATTAGGAATGTGACCAAAATAGCTTTTTACCACCTGAGGAATATTGCCAAGGTGCGGCCGTTTCTCTTTCAGGCTGATACAGAAAGACTCATCCATGCTTTTATTACAAGCAGGCTTGACTACTGTAATGCTCTCCTGTCTGGTCTACCCAAGAATGTCATTGGTCAACTGCAAAACATGCACAGGTACTGACCAAGACCAGACGGAGAGCACACATTACACCGGTTTTAAGGTCTCTGCACTGACTGCCTGTGAGTTTGGAATACATTTTAAGATTATTCTATTGGTTTTTAAATCAATCCATGATTGTGCACCCCAATACATGTCAGACATGCTCTTAAGTTATGTACCCAGTAGGTCCCTCAGGTCCTCTGGCACTGGCCTTTTAACTTTCCCAAAGCCTAGGACCAAAAGGCATGGAGAGGCAGCCTTTAGTTACTATTCCCCCAGCCCTCTGGAATAGCCTGCCAGAGAACTTGAGGGGGGCTGAAACTGTGGACATTTATAAAAGAGATGTTAAAACACCTCTTTAGCTTTGCTTTTCCTTCGGTTGCGTTTTAGTTGTTCAGTTTGTTATTCTTTTTAGTTATTCTTTTCTTTTCATCTTATGCTTGTGTAGTAAATATTTCAGCTTTTATTTTCATAGAATTTTATTCGTTTTTTTCCTGTAAAGCACATTGCGTTGCATTCCATGTCTGAAATGTGCTGTATAAATAGTGTGATTTGATTTGATTATTTGTATCCCAAAAACCTAGTCCTTGCCGATGGCAAGCATACCCATAACATGATGCTGCCACCACCATGCTTCAAAATATGAAGAGGGGTACTCAGCAAACATAATGCTTTTTATTGAGGACAAAAAGCTAATTTCTTTGCAGTATTACTTTAGTGCCTTATTGCAAACAGGATGCATGTTTTGAAATATTTATATTCTGTACAGGCTTCCTTCTTTTCACTCATTTATTGTAGAGTAACTACAATGTGGGTGATTACTCCTTAGTTATCTCCGTTCACAGCCATTAAACTCTAACTTTTTTAAAATCACCATTGGCCTCATGGTGAAATCCCTGAGCGGTTTCCTTCCTCTCCGGCAACTGGGTTAGGAAGGGCGCCTGTATCTTTGTAGTGGCTGGATGTATTGACACACCCTTCAAAGTGTAACTATTCAACATGCTCAAAGGGATATTTTTGTTATTTAACTAGGCAAGTCAGTTAAGAACAAATTCTTATTTACAACAACAGCCTAGGAACGGTGAGTTAACTGCCTTGTTCTGGGGCAGAACAACAGAGTTTTACCTTGTCAGCTTGGAGATTTGATCTAGCAACCTTTCAGTTACTGGCCCAACACTCTAACCACTAGGCTACCTGCCGACCCAATGTCAGCTATTTATTACCCATCTATCAATAGGTGCCCTTCTTTGCGAACCATTGGAAAACTTCCCTGGTCTTTGTGGTTGAATCTGTACTTGAAATTCCCTGCTCGACTAAGGGACCTTACAGATAGTTGTATGTGTGGGGTACAGAGGTGGGGTAGTCATTTAAAAATAATTTTAAAACCTCTACAACCTCATGCTAATCACATTAGCCAAAGTTAGCTCAACCATTCCGCGGGGGGACCGATCCCGTAGAGGTTCAACACTATTATTATAGTGATTACATGCAACTTATGTGACTTGTTAAGCAGTTTTACTCCTGAACATTTCAGCTTTTTAATTTTTTATTAATTTGTAAAAATTAATAAAAACATAACTTTGACATTGTTGGGTATTGTGTGTAGATCAGTGACACAATTTTATCAATTTTAAATGTTGTAACACCACAAAATGTGGAAAAAGTCAAGGGGTGTGAATACTTTCTGAAGGCACTGTATTCAGGAAGGTTTACCGTGCGCTCTACCTCCGCTTCAATAGAACACGTTTTTGATTGGTTGTAAGTGTTTTATCGTCTGAAAAAATAGATCTGAAAGTGATCCAAAAGATAGCTCTTGTTATCGTTCTCCACTTTTTTTTGTTGTTATCATTGTAGTCTGAACGCTCCTGTTCACTTGAATTAGAAAGATTTTAGTTTATCTTTGTAGTTATCGTCCTTTGTGTAGACAGACGGTCCTTTAGACAAGTTGTAAATGCAACAAGTACTGATATTGCATCATATAATAGCACTCGCAGCTTTTAAAGAAAACAAACATGTTGATATTTATGGTCCGTTTACATGTACAGTATTTTAGAGATAAATGTGTATAAAACCCATATAAACTGTATTTATAATTATATGAAAATATGTTTTGTTGACGTTAATTCTATTACACAATCACATGCATTACTTTTGTTTTCCTACTAGTAGCCAAGTACAATAAAATAGCCAGTTAAGTGATATCACCTTCAATTCTCACAAGACATTTTATTGGCTGATTGATGTCACCCTGTTCATCATATGCATGTTGCCACGGTTACATCAGGAGATAGCAGAGGGGCACTCAAGACCACTCTGAAGATAATTTGATGCGAAATTAAATCAACTTTGCCGAGCACTGAGGTTAGTCGTCATTTTGGCAAATTGGTAGTGAAAATTGGTGCTTCGGTATTGTCATGCCAACACAGAGGGCGATATTCTTCACAAGTCAGCAAAAGCTGTCTTAAAGGGGCACTCCGCCCTTTTTTCAACATCATCTCCAGCACTACCCCAAAGTGTGTAAACTGCGTGTTTCTATGTTCTGTAGTCAAGAAGATAAGTATTTCCGATGACGTCATCCGGAGACATTGACGTCATCAACTGGTGTACGTCATGTGATTTAAAACCAACTATGAGCAGGAAACGTTCCTTTACTTCCACACTTTAACCTACACTCTTAATATGTTGGTTAAAGAGATCTCACTTTATCCATTTTATAATTGTATTAGTAGTACAGAAGAAATTATGTTAACTCTAAAATTGATCTTGGAAAGTGTAAAGCCTCGTGAGAAAAGAAAATGAAATAGTTTTTTTAACGATGTAACGGGACATAAATAATGATGATCCATTACAAGTGTCTCTTTGAGGGCTGAGTGGTTTGTGGTTTAATAGTAATGGAGTGGAATTTAATCACACATACCCACACACACACACAAACTTGGTGACGGAGGACGCTAAATAAACTCACAGCAAGTGAAATTGCCCTGCACATGCAAAATAGTCATTAACAGACACATACGTAAACAGAACATGCGCACCAATCCAAGGCACTGTGAGGTTATTTTACACCTGTGAGAGACCCAATAACAGCAAACACTTGATAAACCCTGTTTCCATTGAGGCCAGTCCTCCTACACTTCCTCAAAACAACCATTTGAGTGTGTGGGATGTGTGTGGTCATTGTCATGGTGTACACAATCATTTTCTTATTTTCTCCCTTCCCACAGGAGTCATAGAACTCAACACAGCGGGATCTCACAGTACTGGGAATAATCACTATTTACCTCAAGTTCATTCCTAGGGGTGTTTTTTTCTTCTTCTCGGTGTACCATTGAGCACGACAGTATGACCACGTATGGATAATAACTGTTGTGTTCTTTTTTTTTTCTTCCCCTTGTGCTATCGAGTCTTCCCTTGGGAGTTAAAAGCTTACCAATTAATCCCACGCTCTTTCTCTCTCACGTACAGTTACACACATGCACACACATTCCCGAACCCAACCTTATATATAGTTGCCCTCTTTAGCTTTCATCAATCCTATGTGCATCACTCATTTGCCAAAGGAGAACCTCTCAGATACTGGTGTGATCTGCCGAAACCAATATCAAAAGCCTTAACAGAGAGATTCATAGGCACACCTCTTAAAAAAAAATTCTTTATAAAAAAAGTACACGACTTTGTCCGAGCGACGATCCGGTTCCATAGCCTTGCATGCGGAGAAGAAAACAACGAATGAACATGTAGAGGTGAGTCTCTTGTAATCTAATAATGTGTATGATGCTAACACATTACTATATGAAGCCTTTTAAACATACAACTTGTGACTAAGTATAGTCACCTGTCAATTCCATTGGCTATGTTACCAGTCTCAATCTCAATGGCAGTTAGCATGTTAACATGTCTTGCATCCCAAATGACTATTTCTAAGGCTGGGATTCAATCATTTGCAGATAGTGAATTTCCAGATAGCGCTTTCAGAAGTGCATTTGATTTACACAGCAGACGGAGGGAGTTGACAGTTGATATGAAATGTGTCAGTCTGGTTGCATGCACTGGACAACTTTTCAGCTAGGTTTGCCGTCGAAACACTATGGTACTGAAGAACTAGAACCGTTTGTCCCTGTAGGAGAACCCTCTAAAAAAGGTTCTAGATAAAAAAAACTTTTTGGTTACAAATAGAACCCTTTCAAGGGTTCTGTTTGGAACCAGCGATTCTATGTGGAACCAAAAAGGGTTGAATATGATCCAAAAATAGTTCTATCTGGGGTTCTACAGCAGAAAACCCTTACTGACAAACCACATGCATTTCACGTGAACTTGAGAAGTGTTCTGAAAGCACATGTTTTCATGTGATCACATGTGAAGTTAAAGTGATAACATGTGACAACATGTAAAGTAACATGAAACTACACACATGAAAGCGTGAAGTGTTCCAAAAACACGTTTTCACATTTCCACATGGGAAAGTTTTGGCTGAAGGGTCACATCAGGATTTCAAAATTCAATGGAGGGCTGCACAGATTTTCTTTTGACAAATTTGCAGGTCAAAATCATTATTAAACATTATTTTTTTTTACAAATATGTTTATTATCATTTCTACATACTGTAATTTCTATTTGGTTTTAGACGTTCACTAGCGGCCTGGAGTGTTTTTTTACCAAAAAGAATACTCCCCCACAGCGGGCAGGATTGAATGGGATCGCAGGCCGGATCAGGCCCACCCCTGTCCTACATGGACAATTGGTTCTATATGCCACTCTTTTTTTCTGAGTGTAGATGAAACCAAAGTGAGTCCCATAAAGGTGAACCACAGGCAGCGCAGGTTATGTTTTTCAGCTGTCCCCATAGGAGAACTATTTTTGTTTCCAGGTACAACCCTTTCGGGTTCCATGTAGAACCCTCTGTAGAAAGAGTTCCGCGTGGAACCCAAAGAGGGTTTTACCTGGCACGTGGAACCCAAAAGGATTCTACCTGGAACCTAAAGCATTCTACCTGCAACCAAAAAGGGTTCTTCAAAGGGTTCTCCCATGGGGACAGCTGAAGAATCCTTTAAAGTTCTAGATATCATCTTTTTTCTAAGAGTGTGGCAGTCCTTTGAGAAAAAGTTGCTGAGTGCCTAAAATCCTTCTGGACCTATGAACAAGGAAGCTTGACCTTTGCCTGGGGATCAAACATTCACCAGCCATTCAAGAGTTTACATTAAACCCTGATGTGGCAAAAAAAAAGTTAATTACATTGTTTTGTTGGACAGTTTGTAATGCAAAAAGAAACTAAGGAAATTGTGAAAAGATATGTGTGATTAAATACCTATTGGGCTTTTGAGGAGATGTCCATGCATTAACTCATGCTCATTGGTAAACCAAGTGCCCACCTCTTTCCTGTTTGGTACGGTAAGTAAAAAGCTGTGACGCTGAGAATTCACATCTATAATTATATTTCCATAATTCTATTTTGATTCATGTCGGAGACTATCAGGATCTCTATTGGTTATAAATGATAGTGACTCGGAACTTCTGTGATTTACTTTCCAGAGTTATAAATTCCTTCCAGAGTCATTCCTTCCAGAGTCATTCCAGATTTATTCTCTCTGGCTTCCCTGTTTTACACAATTTACAAGAAAGTGTATAGAAGCCCCATAACTGGTGGCTTTTATAAGAAACATATAAATGGAGGGGATTGAGGTCTTCATTATGTTATCATATGTTAGTATCTATGGACGACCCACATTAGCATGCAAAGCTAACCAGGATCTGCTGAACAGAAAAACATTACCAGAGACAAAGAATTGTGACATTTTATCTGGTTTAAACATCCCCTCCACAGACATTATTTGTATGAATTTTCCAGCCAAGATGTACCGCCTGAGCCAATGGTTTTCCGTGAGAATATGAACGTCATTCTTCTTCTGCCATGCTGAATTGCACCGCTCCTCGTCTTTTCAAGTTTTCTTTTAAAAACCGCACTGGAGGTTGTGACTGCACGCTATTGAAACATGCTCGTTTTGGAATCTGTGCATGCTTTCTTACCCTGCGCATATATCTCAAAAAAAGTAACTTGGCAACATAGATGAGTTATTAGTATACCGTAAAACATGAAATATTGACCATGCCTCTGCCATTTGTTTTATAGTGCGGTTGCGGATTGGAAATCGTGAATAGCCTGATTATAGACAAAGCCTTTTGGATGTCCATGTAAGTGTTGTGGGTTTGGATAATGCCTGTTGTTTTGGTTGGTGATAGGCCTACACAGGAGATAAGTTATTATAGCGTTGATTGTTTTTAAGGCTGAAGAAAAACACTGTTATTGTTCAGGCGATATGTCCAAATTGTGGGTGGAATCGTTAACTTTTTCATAAAAGCATGAAACTTGGCACACACACACAGTTTGGGGCCCTGAACATTTTCAAAAATGGAGCTATTAAAAAAAAAAAACAGCCACTGTGGGTAGCCATTTTTCTATTCCGCCATATCCGGACAATGTAATTTCCTTCAATCTATTACATTTCATGCCCAAATCTGAATTGTGTTACTCAATGAACTGGTTTTCAATTATTTTGAGATGATTTGGGCATGAAATGTAATACATGCTAAACAGGGAAGATACATGGGGTTAGATGAGGAAGTGGTATGGAAATGCTAATATTGCTCATTGTGGTCAAGTTTAAAATACTATAACTGTTGATGAGGTTAAGTCTTTCCCCTTGGTCACACGTATTATCTAATGGAGCACCATGCCCTGACCACATTGCCCTGAGTGGCACCAGCTTGGCTCTGTCTATTACCATGGAAACCACTCTCACGGTTTAAGATTGTCCCTCATTATCACAGTTTGCGTTGGATTGACGCTCTTGTGTTGAACTGATGTGTGTGTGTTTAGGTTATGACATTGATTTATGTAATCATGGCCACTCTTTACAAGGTGAGAGAGGAGACAAACTGGTCCTTAACTAGTCAGTCAGTCATGACATCCATAAACATAGAACCCTGGATAGGCTGATGTCATAGAGCACCCCCCCCCCCCCCCCACCCCCCCACTGGGCAAATCATCATTTCTGAATCATCATTTTTTCCCCCACATAATTTCAACCAAAAAATTCAATGTGGAAAACTGAATCAATGTGGATTACTGATTTGGATTTGCAAAAAGGTCATCAACGTAAGGGATTATTATTTTATTTTTTTACCCAACATTTAACATAAATCCAATGACAAGGTGACCCTGTTTGGTTGATTTCACATTGAATTCACATTAGTTGGCAATTCAATCAAATGTGTAAATCAAAACTAGACGTTGAACTGATGTCTGTTCCCAGTGGGCCTATACATCAGAATGGCACAATTTGTCAGTGATTTTAAATGATTGGAATGTCAACTAGAATTCTGATATAACTTATATAATGTACTGATATATGTGTGATATGTGATGACATCAACAGTGTTTATTATTGCTTATTATAGTAATAAAAAAAATACAATTTAGTAAACTGAAATCAAATAATTAAGGAAAACATTTTAAAAACTAAAACTATACTAAAAATATTATTTTTGATTGCAAAACGAACCAAAAAATTTAAATCATAAATTATGTTACGTTTTTATTATTGTTTGGGGGGGGGCAAAAATCGAATGGGATTTGCAAGCTTTTTTTGTAATGGGGTTTTCGAGCTTCTGATTCTGGGGGGGTAAATGCAATGCTACCAGTAAATGGCAATGTTTCAAATAAGCCTAGTATGTGCATCAATGTCACTACATGTCACCAGAGAGGAAGAGGCGAAGCGAGAAGATTACCTCCGCTCAAATCTGTCCCCGCAAGATAAGAGTTGTATGAGAGAGTGTCAAATTATGCGAGGCTTATTTGATGAGATAGAGAGTAATGTTTAGGTTGTTACACATTTACTGATGTGAGTGGCATAAGTGGAATTCGGGAAAACTGTAGTTCACACGCGTATCTGCCCTCTCATTGGCTAGAATAGCTTGTCTCCTTCCGTCTGGGGACATGTATTTTTGGTTAGAGCGGTTACTTGAACATCTTGCCAAAATACTAGATAAGTTTGCTATCACTAGCTAACAACAGGGAAGAAATCTGTCAGAGACAGTAGAGAAAGAGAGAGACCCGTAAAAAAAAATCTGATTGTGGCGGGGCCTCTGGTCTGCTTGTTGCGCTCGTCCTGCAAAGGGGGTGCCCCAGAGCGGTACGTCTCACAGGCAATATTTTTCTGGTCGGGGTAGGGTGCAATAAGCAGACAATGGTTACATTCCACTGCTCAGACACTGCATGCATCAACCAATGGCTGCGTGCCACATCATTGACTGTGTCATCGATTGACATATTGCTATAACATATGATGAGGTTAGCTGATACTTACATACTCATCCAGGCGTTGTAAAATCTGTCAGGTAGTCAGCGACGTCTATGCTCTGGAATGCGGCCTAAGATTGATTTATAATTGAAACCTAACCGAACCTATGACTATATTATCTTATTACTGCCTCACGGTGGCATGAAGTGACATCCACAAACAACTCTAGCCATAGGCCTACAACACATTAATGGCTCCTAGCTTCCCACGCATATAGGCTATTTTATATCCCTAACACTAAAACTGAAACAAAATAATATAAAAAACAAAATAGAAATGTTTTTTTTTTTTTATCAAACTGAAACGAAATAAAAACGATTAAATCAATTCTGAAAACTAAACAGAATTTCAAATAAAAATCTAAACCTATAGAAACAAAAACAAAAATCACAAAAAACTATAATAACCTTGTTTCGGACCAATGAACAAATAGGCCTGTCACATTGAGTTGACATTTGCTGTGCTCAGTTGGACTCTTTTGGGGGGGTGTCAGAAAGTTCAATAGGCGTCAAGTCATATTTAATGAAAGTGCATTTATTTCAAGTGTTGAGTCAAAACACACTTAAGATCATTCCAAAATCTATCAAATTGATGTTATATAGCGTTTTCCTGGATGGCATCTGTTTTAGTGATCTAATGTTTCTTGTGTGTGTCATTTTTTTTTTTTTTTTTAAAGATAGCTTGTTCTCAGCTGCTTCACCTGGTATAGAAAAAAATGAATGAATTAAAGTTTGTTGTTATACCTTTGAGTAATAGTTTTTAACTATTTCAAATCACGTTATTTTTCATTGTATATGATTTGCAAATATTTTTCTCGTGGGATAGAATCAGGATCTACTATGCATAGAACCTTGTCCACATTTTGTAAATATGTAGGTCATTGTCAGATTGTGAATTGCGGCTGTAGAGAGTGTCTTTCGGCATGTGTGTCACTGTGTCATGTTTCACACTGTGTTTAACAATGTGTGTGTGTGTGTGTGTGTGTGTGTGTGTGTGTGTGTGAGTCCCTTATTGTCGAGTCATCTCCCACGGTCACATGCTTGTCAGAGGGCTAGAGGAGGAAACCCAATCGAGGGGAATGGAAGTTGGGGGAGGGTTTGAAACCTTAGTTGGTACTCAATGGTTGCGAGTGTAGAGTGTGTGTGTGTGTCAGGGCAGAGTGTGTGTGTGTGTCAGGGCAGAGTGTGTGTGTGTCAGGGCAGAGTGTGTGTGTGTCAGGGCAGAGTGTGTGTGTGTGTTAGGGGGTGTGCAGAGCCGAGCCAGTAATACAGAACCAACCCGTCTCCCTCGCTCTCTCTCTTGCTCTGCTTCTCTCTTCATCCCTTACACACACACTGCCTCTTCCTCTCCCTTACAGACACAATCCCTCTCCCTCTCTCCCTCTCACACACACTCCCTCTCCCTCTTCCTTACATTCACCACTCCCTCTCCCTCTCTCACACACTCCCTCTCGCTCTCACACACACTCCCTCTCGCTCTCCCTTACTTTCACCACTCCCCTCTCCCTCTTCTCTGTGTTCTCTCCTTGCCTGTCTGAATTCACAGTGGGTTTTGCCTCTGCACTACGATGTCTGCAGTTGCAGGAAGCTCTCTGCAGTGAGCACGCCGAGGTAAGCTCTGTCGGGCTCTCTCTCTCTCACACACACACACACACACACACACACACACACACACACACACTCACACTCCCTCTGTTTGTGGCAGTCGGGTTCATTGTCTCCACTCACCATAATTACGTTGTTGACTGCAAGCTCACAGACACACAGCTCAGACTTCACTCACTTCTGTGACTGTCAGTTTAAAAAAAAAAAGAAGTGTTATACATTAACTGTAGCATCGTGAATGTTTTTCAAGTAGAGATTTGCTCCAGTTATACTTGTTATGCTGCGGTTGAAGCCCCTCGCTGTACCTACACTTACCAGGAGAGTTGCTCTGGATAAATGAAATTATTTAAATGTATGCATCGCCATCCCCTTATTCCCTTAAACTCTGCTGTCTTTCTCAGTTTGGGTTTCGGTGTGAAGAAGAAGAAATGTCCTCTGTCCTTTGTAAATGCAAGCCTCTAATAAGCAGTTGTAATGTTATCGTGTCACATAGGGAGACACAGAGGAGGTTTTGTTAGAGTTTGGCGTGTCATTGTGTGTGAATCTGTCGCGCATGCAAGGAATTGGAGGGAGGGAGGGGGGGGTGTTCCTATCTGTTGAGTGAAGTGAATGAAGAATAAGAAAAAATGGGAAGTGTTCCTGTATTTTTATGACTGTTTCCTGTTGGACGGTAAAACAGAATTCTCTCCGTTTTGTACCTCCAGCTGACTAGCTTGAGTCTGCATGAACTTTTTTGTTGAGTGAGGAAGGATTTTTTTCTTCTCTGCCATTAACACACACAACATGTACTGAGGGGGATGCGATGAAAAATCATGTCCTTATGCAGCTTTCAGTTTGTACTGAGCTCTCAATGTAGTCTTTGTCTTGTGAGGTAACACCTGTCTCTTTCGTTTCTATACATTTTCCACCAATCCCTCTATTTGTCTCTCTCTTTCTCTCTTTGAGAGGAGAGGAATGATAAGGTCTTGAGTTACAGATGGTGTCTAACCCATGATATCGGCTATTTACGGAGACTTCCAACGTTACACCTGTGTAAAGCCACATTGTGTCTTACTTCAGCAAAGGGAAATCGTTGTGAATGATAATGACCAAATCAAATGTTATTTGTCACATGCGCCGAATACAACAGGTGTAGACCTTACAGTGAAATGCTTACTGACAAACCCTTAACCAAAAATACAGTTTTAATTTAAAAAATACCTGCTAAGTAAAAAAAGAAAATGTGTGGGGGCACCGGTCATTCGAGGTAATAAGGTAATATGTACATGTAGGTGCCCAAGAATGTAGGTGCCCAACATGTAGGTAGAGTTATTAAAGTGACTATGCATAGATAATAACGACAGAGAGTAGCAGCAGCATAGAAGGGAGGGGGGGAATGCAAATAGTCTGGGTAGCCATTTGATTAGTTGTTCAGGAGTGTTATGGCTTTGGGGGTAGAAGCTGTTTAGAAGCCTCTTGGACCTAGACTTGGCACTCCGGTACCACTTGCCGGGCTGTAGCAGAGAGAACAGTCTATGACTTGGGTGGCTGGAGTCATTGACAATTTTTAGGGCCTTCCTCTGACACTGCCTGGTATAGAGGTCCTGGATGGCAAGAAGGTTGGCCCCAGTGATGTACTGGGCCGTACGCACTACCCTCTGTAGTGCCTTGCGGTCGGCGTCCGAGCAGTTGCCATACCAGCCAGTGATGCAACCCGTCAGGATGCTCTCGATGGTGCAGCTGTAGAACCTTTTGAGGATCTGAGGACCCATGCCAAACCTTTTCAATCTCCTGAGGGGGAATAGGTTTTGTCGTGCCCTCTTCACAACTGTCTTGGTGTGCTTGGACCATGTTAGTTTGTTGGTGATGTGAACACCAAGGAACTTGAAGCTCTCAACCTGCTCCACTGCAGCCCTGTTGATGAGAATGGAGGCGTGCTCGGTCCTCCTTTTCCTGTAGTCCACAATCATCTCCTTTGTCTTGGCACCACACGGCCAGGTCTCTGACCTCCTCCCTATAGGCTGCCTCGTTGTTGTCGGTGATCAGGCCTACCACTGTTGTGCTATCGGCAAACTTAATGATGGTGTTGGAGTCGTGCCTGGCCATGCATTCATGAGTCAACAGGGAGTACAAGAGGGGACTGAGCACGCACCCCTGAGGGGCCCCCGTGTTGAGGATCAGCGTGGTGGATGTGTTGTTACCTACCCTTATCACCTGGGGGCGGCCCGTCAGGAAGTCCAGGATCCAGTTGCAGAGGAAGGTGTTTAGTCCCAGGGTCCTTAGCTTATTGATGAGCTTTGAGGGCACTATGGTGTTGAACACTGAGCTGTAGTCAATGAATAACATTCTCACATAGATGTTCCTTTTGTCCAGGTGTGAAAGGGCAGTGTGGAGTGCAATAGAGATGGCATCATCTGTGGATCTGTTGGGGCGGTATGTAAATTGTAGTGGGTTAAGGGTTTCTGGGATAATGATGTTGATGTGAGCCATGACCAGGCTTTCAAAGCACTTCATGGCTATAGACGCGAGTGCTATGGGTCGTTAGTCATTCAGGCAGGTTACCTTGGTGTTCTTGGGCACAGGGACAATGGTGGTCTGCTTGAAACATGTTGGTATTACAGACTCAGACAGGGAAAGGTTAAAAATGTTAGTGAAGACACTTGCCAGTTGGTCAGCGCATGCTCGGAGTTCACGTCCTGGTAAGCCGTCTCGCCCTGCGGCCTTGTGAATGTTGACCTGTTTAAAGGTCTTACTCACATTGGCTACGGAGAGCGTGATCACACAGTCGTCCGGAACAGCTGATGCTCTCATGCATGTTTCAGTGTTACTTGCCTCGAAGCGAGTATAGAAGTAATTCAGCTCGTCTGGTAGGCTCATGTCACTTCCCTTTCTAGTCTATAGACATACTAGCGTCTAGCCTCTAATTTTTGAAAATACAAACCTCTTATCTTACAAAGTTAATCTTGCCGTTATAGAATATGCTCAAATATTATAATCTAGGACCAGGTCCCTCCCCCTGTCCATGTAATTAGGATCTAAAGGGCAAAACTGGACTAGCACTCTACCTCTGAGACACTTTGAGAACACCGGCCAAGGTTACACAAACCAAAAACAAAATCAATTTTAAGCATATTTTATAACGGCAAGATTTACTTTATACATGACGTACTTATGTAAATAAGGTATTTCATTTTTTTTTTTTTATACATAAGCAAACATTTCGAAATAAACTTTTTTTTTGCTTTGTCGTTATGTGGTATTGTGTGTAGATTGATGAGGGGGGGAGGGGGGGGGGGAAATGTAATCAATTTTAGAATAAGGTTGTAACGTAACAAAATGTAGAAAAAGTTTTAGGGTCCGAATGCACTGTAGCCCTATTGTCGCTGATCAAAAGTAATGTACTACATAGAGAATAAGGGGCAGTTTGGGATCCAGCCCAAGTTATTATAGAGGGCAAGCTAGGCCAGTCAGCTAGCTCTGATCAACTTTGACCAAACCAGGCAATGTCAATTACTCAAGATGGTGGGAATGACATGTACTGCAGACCTTATGAGGTCATGACCTTATTTTCAAAATGCCCTAGTGGTTGCCAACACTATTGACCTCTATTTTGACTGGATTATGATGGGCAACGGCGTAGACCAGAGAAACACTTTGAATGAACGAGAATGAAATGAATGGAATAGAATAGACTTTCTAAGAGTGGTTCTCATCTGCAACCATCAAAGCAGTTATATGCTTTTCAATCCATTGCACCCATATTTAGGCCATTTTACATTCGCATCAGGGCTCACAATCCGATAGTAAGTCTGCCCCAGAGTGCCTGAATATTAGATGTGGTTTGCTGCTGAGTCACTGTCCTCTGTTACCTTGAGTCATACTGGTAAAGGAGAGGAGCCGGGGAGAAGAGAACAAAAATATATTATTCTGCGGTTTTCTATTTTCACTTCTCTTTTGTAGGCCTTGTCAGGTGTCATACATACTGAAATATACTGTATATATGCTATTTAGTTGAATATAAGCCTTCTCAGGTGTCAAACATACTGAAATATATATGGTACTATATATGCTATTTAGTTGAATATAAGCCTTCTCAGGTGTCAAACATACTGAAATATACTGTATATATGCTATTTAGTTGAATATAAGCCTTCTCAGGTGTCAAACATACTGAAATATACTGTATATATGCTATTTAGTTGAATATAAGCCTTCTCAGGTGTCAAACATACTGAAATATACTGTATATATGCTATTTAGTTGAATATAAGCCTTCTCAGGTGTCAAACATACTGAAATATACTGTATATATGCTATTTAGTTGAATATAAGCCTTCTCAGGTGTCAAACATACTGAAATATACTGTATATATGCTATTTAGTTGAATATAAGCCTTCTCAGGTGTCAAACATACTGAAATATACTGTATATATGCTATTTAGTTGAATATAAGCCTTCTCAGGTGTCAAACATACTGAAATATACTGTATATATGCTATTTAGTTGAATATAAGCCTTCTCAGGTGTCAAACATACTGAAATATACTGTATATATGCTATTTAGTTGAATATAAGCCTTCTCAGGTGTCAAACATACTGAAATATACTGTATATATGCTATTTAGTTGAATATAAGCCTTCTCGGGTGTCATACATACTAAAACATTTTGTTACGTTTACAGCCTTATTCTAAAATGTATTAAATACTTTTTTTGCTCATCAATCTACACACAATACCCCATAATTACAAAGCAACAACAGGTTTTTAGAAATTTTTGCAAACGTATTAAAAATTAAAAACAGAAATACCTTATTTACATAAGTATTCAGACCCTTTGCTATGAGACTCAAAAATAAGCTCAGGTGCATCCTGTTTCCATTGATCATCCTTGAGATGTTTCAACAACTTGATTGGAGTCCACCTGTGGTAAATTCAATTGATTGGACATGATTTGAAAAGGCACTCACCTGTCTATATAAGGTCCCACAGTTGACAGTGGATGTCAGAGCAACAACTAAGCCATGAGGTCGAAGGAATTGTCTGTGGAGCTCAGAGACAGGATTGTGTCGAGATCTGGGGAAGGGTACCAAAAAATGTCTGCAGCATTGAAGGTCCCCAAGAACACAATGGCCTCCATCATTCTTAAATGGAAGAAGTTTGGAACCACCAAGATTCTTCCTTGAGCTAGCCATCCAGCCAAACTGAGCAGTCGGGGGAGAAGGGGCTTGGTCAGGAAGGTGCGGAGATGGAGATGGGAGAACCTTCCAAAAGGACGACCATCCCTGCAGCACTCCACCAATCAGGCTTTTATGGTAGAGTGGCCAGACGGAAGCCATTCCTCAGTAGAAAGCACATGACAGCCCACTTGGAGTTTCGCAAAAGGCACCTAAAGAACTGACAATGAGAAATAAGATTCTCTGGTCTGATGAAACCAAAATTGAACTCTTTGGCCTGAATGCCAAGCGTCACGTCTGGAGGAAACCTGGCACCAATCCCTATGGTGAAGCATGTGGGTGGCAGCATCATGCTGTGGGGATGTTTTTCAGCGGCAGGGACTGGAAGACTCGTCAGGATCGAGGGAAAGATGAACGGTTAACCTTGATGAAAACTTGTACCAGAGTGCTCAGGACCTCAGAATGGGGTGAAGTTTCACCTTCCAACAGGACAACGACCCTAAGCACACAACCAAGACAATGCCGGAGTGGCTTCGGGACAAGTCTCTGAATGTCCTTGAGTGGCCCAGCCAGAGCCCGGACTTGAACCCGATCTAACATCTCTGGAGAGACCTGAAAACAGCTGTGCAGCGACGCTCCCCATCCAACCTGACAGAGCTTGAGAGGATCTGCAGAGAAGAATGGGAGAAACTCCCCAAGTACACTTGTGCCAAGCTTGTAGCATCATACCCAATAAGACTCTTGAGGCTGTAATCACTGCCAAAGGTGCTTCAATAAAGTACTGAGTAAAGTGTCTGAATACTTATGTAAATGTGATATTTCAGTTTTTTGTGGATTTGTCGAATTGTTTTTCTTTTTAATGCGTTTGAGCCAATCACTTGTGTTGTGACAAGGTAGGGGTGGTACACAGAATATAGCCCTATTTGGTAAAAGACCAAGTCCATATTATGGCAAGGACAGCTCAAATAAGAAATGACAGTCCATCAGTACCTTTAGACATTAAGGTCAGTCAATTTGGAAAATTGCAAGAACTTTGAAAGTTTCTTCAAGTGTAGTTCAAAAACCATCAAGCACTATGATGAAACTGGCTCTCATGAGGACTGCCACAGGAAAGGAAGATCCAGAGTTACCTCTGCTGCAGAGGATAAGTTCATTAGAGTTACAAGCCTCAGAAATTGCAGCCCAAATAAATGCTTCACAGAGTTCAAGTAACAGACACATCTCAACATCAACTACTCAGAGGAGACTGCGTGAATCAGTCCTTCATGGTCAAATTGCTGAAAAGAAACCACTACTAAAGGACACCAATAATAAGAAGAGACTTGCTTGGGCCAAGAAACACGAGCAATGGACATTAGACCGGTGGAAATCTGTCCTTTGGTCTGATGAGTCCAAATTTGAGATGTTGGGTTCCAACCGCCGTGTCTTTGTGAGATGCCGAGTAGGTGAACGGATTATCTCCACATGTGTGGTTCCCACCGTGAAGCATGGAGGAGGAGGTGTGATGGTGTGGGGGTGCTTTGCTGGTGACACTGTCAGTGATTTATTTATAATTCAAAGCACACTTAACCAGCATGGCTACCACAGCATTCTGCAGCGATACGCCATTTATTCTGGTTTGCGCTTAGTGGGACTATCATTAGGTCAATCATGAACAAAACCACCCGCCACCTGAACAGCTTCTTCCCGCGCGCTTCACCAGCTGGCCACCTGGTCCATGATGGTCTTCTCATTCATGGACTTTCATTCATGGACTTTGCACTATCATCCTAGAACTGTACATTGCTCTTTTGCACTCTCTGCACATTCTTGTATGCACCTACCAATTTGCACTCTTCCCACGGACTGACTCTTACAAATATATTTTCCCCATTACACATAATTCTTAAAAAATGTATTGTTTATACACATTGCACATGCCAAATGTATAGCTTAGTTTATAGTTTTACAGTTTAGTCTGTAGTTTTTAGTGTATTCCAGTTATTGTGTATATTCACCAGGCCAAATTCCTGGTACATGTGATTCTTAACTGTAAGGAAGAAGTAAAAAACAGCACACTGGTTTACAACCTGGACTCAGGGGTAGACGTAACATAGTAAATGTAAGGTGATTCTTAACTGTAAAGGAAGAAGTAAAAAACAGCACACTGGTTTACAACCTGGACTCAGGGGTAGACGTAACATAGTAAATGTAAGGTGATTCTTAACTGTAAAGGAAGAAGTAAAAAACAGCACACTGGTTTACAACCTGGACTCAGGGGTAGACGTAACATAGTAAATGTAAATCTGTCTCCCTCCATGTATAATGATATGTTATGTTTTGTATGGTATGTATTCATTTGTGCATTTCTATCATCTATTTCATATGTTAAGAATGACAAGTTCTACAGCTGTACCATAAAGAGCATCCTGACCGGTTGCATCACCGCCTGGTATGAAAACTGCTCGGCATCTGACTGTAAGACATACAGCCCAGTATATCACTGGGGGCCAAATTTCCTGCCGTCCAGGACCTATATACTAGGCGGTGTCAGAGGAAGGCCCCGAAAATTGTCAAAGACTCCAGTCTCCTGAGTGGCACAGTGGTCTAAGACACTGCATCTCAGTGCTAGAGGTGTCACTACAGACCCTGGTTTGTTTCCAGGCTGTATCACAACCTGCCGTGATTGGGAGTCCCATAGGGTGGCGGACAATTGGCCCAGCGTTGTAGGGGTTAGGATTTGGCCGGGGTAGACCGTCATTGTAAATAAGAATTTGTTCTTAACTGACTTGCCTACTTAAATAAAGGTTAAATTAAAAAACCAAAGTCATAGACTGTTCTCTCTGCTACTGCATGACAAGCAGTACCAGAGCGTCAAGTCTAGGTCCAAAAGGCTCCTTAACAGCTTCTACCCCCAAGCCATAAGACTGCTGAACAATTAATCAAATGGCCACCTGGACTATTTTCACTTTAACCCTACCTACATGTACAAATTCCCTCGACTAACCTGTACCCCCGCATATTGACTCAGTACTGGTACCCCCTGTATATAACCTCGTTATTGTTATTTTATTCTGTTACTTTTTATATTCTATTACTTTTTTACTTTAGTTTATTTAGTAAATATTTTCATTAAGGGCTTGTAAGGAAGCATTTCACGGTATCCCTGTTGTATTCGGCACATGTGACAAATACAATTTGATTTGAATTGCAATTTGTACAATATGTTACGAATTTGCAATAAGTATGATATGTTACAAATTCATTTTTTTGTGGCTACCGTTAGCTAGGTGACTAACGCTTACGTTACCTAGGCTAAGGGGTTAGGGTTAAGGTTAGGATTTAGGTTAAAGGGTTAAGGTTAGGGGAAGGGTTAGCTAACATGCTAAGTAGTTGCAAAGTTGCTAATTAGCAAAAGTTGTCCGTGATGATATTCGAACAGGCAACCTTTGGGTTGCTAGATGTTCGCGTTTTACGCCAACTAATCCACCCGACCAACCCCCCTCCTTTCATTTTTACGTCAAGTAACCTTCTTGTCTTATGTAACCATACCAAACGTAACATATCATACTGATCAGGCTTGCCGTCTTACCATCATGCCCTAAAATCTAAAGTAGAGTCCCTCCTGGCCTATCAAATATCTTCAGAATACACGTCACTTTCCAACAACCTTATGTTCCGTGAATGGCTACAGTGCCAAAACTTTGATCAAGTCTGACCAAACACGTGTAGCTAGGGTCTTCTATCCATACGCTCACTAGCGTTGCATAAACAATCATCTTTTCACACACACATTTTTAACCCCATAATCCCTGGCAGGTTGCCTAACATGGACCGTGTGTAGCGCTTTGCTTCAGTAACACGGACCACCGCTTACAAATCCACCATGGATTGACCTTAACATTCCAACAACCCACATCAACAACAAAGGCAAGAGTAGGTACAACGTGGTAATCTCCTTCATCCCTTTTGCCATTCTCATTGTTTAAATGCTGGCTGGCGAATCTGGAGCTTTTTTCCACTCAGCGCTTTTATTATCGATTTTATATTATTAATATCTGATTTATCCTTGATCCAGCAATGCTGTCCGGAGGCTACGTATGGAGGGTGTGACATAATTGCAGAGCCTCCAGAGGCTTGCAGAGGCCAAATGGAGCTCTGTACGACGATACGGTGCGCCTCACAATGTTTTGTAACAATGCGGAGGGCTCCGTATAGTTCCGCATTGACATGATTGGTTGACGGTAGGTGAGGGCGGGAGGTCCTGTATAAACACAAACTCACTTCCTTGACAACTTCCTTCACAACAGCCCTGCTCTGCTCCGCGAAGCGCAAGAAGAATGAAAGCCCTGACTTCTACAGAGGCCCTATCACAATAAATGCTGTACGGCCCATTGCAGAAGTCAGATTGACCATGCAGAGTCTTTTAGCTTTTTTGTATCTATGAGGGAGAAGGTGGTGCCAGGGGTTGAGGGTCCTCGCCAGAAATAACCATGGTCCCTTTGTGTAGCCTTCTGATGCCTCATTTATCAACCGTACATTTCTCACTAAATTCTGGCGTACGTGGAGATTCTAGGGTTTGCCTGCGTTACAAATTATTGGGATTTATCACTGTTGCACGCAACATATACACATGTTTTCATTGATAAATCAGAAACACAGACTGCTGTATTTGTGCTCGTGAACAAGTTTTTACAACCCCACCTGGAAAACGCCCTCTATTCACCTTTTATGGTAACAAAAACGCCCTCATTTGCTGTACGATTTGTAGATATTGGAACTGGGCCATGATAGTTCCTAAAGGAGAAGCGCAATGGCAAGTTTGATCAGATTTCTGTAAAAGTGTGGGCAGAATGTGTTAATTTTTTGCAGTGACTTTTTCAAACTTAAAATGCATGCCGCCTATAGCGAGTGCCAAACACTGGCCGTGCATTCTGCAACATTGATTGATTGTCTATTTGAGCCATTTAAAAGTAAATGCTTCAGCCATCACTTTTATACAGAAGATGAATTGTTGTTCAGTATTTTGTTATCAATACATAGTGTTTTATATCTTCTGCCTTGGTGGCTCTGAGATTTAATAGCCTATGATGTCGTGCTCCTACTGCACAGCATTACTGTAGACTACCCATACTGTCAAATATTTTAAGTAGGCTACCGGTCTATTTACAATTTTATTTTATTTTTTATATATATATTTTTTTTTAAATTTTATCCCATTTTCTCCCCAATTTTTCGTGGTATCCAATCGCTAGTAATTACTATCTTGTCTCATCGCTACAACTCCCGTACGGGCTCGGGAGAGACGAAGGTCGAAAGCCATGCGTCCTCCGAAGCACAACCCAACCAAGCCGCACTGCTTCTTAACACAGCACGCCTCCAACCCGGAAGCCAGCCGCACCAATGTGTCGGAGGAAACACCGTGTACCTGGCCCCCTTGGTTAGCGCGCACTGCGCCCTGCCCGCCACAGGAGTCGCTGGAGCGCGATGAGACAAGGATATCCCTACCGGCCAAACCCTCCCTAACCCGGACGACGCTATGCCAATTGTGCGTCGCCCCACGGACCTCCCGGTCGCGGCCGGCTGCGACAGAGCCTGGGCGCGAACCCAGAGACTCTGGTGTCTATTTACTTTTGAGCATGCTTGGCTATTGAGGGATGGATAAATGGTAGCATAATATTTATCCTGCAATATATTATTTAGGCCTATATAATAAAAGTAAAATAAACATATTAGGCTCCATGCTTCTCTGAGATCTCCTTACTAAATGTAAATGCCTTTCTGTTATCATTTGGCCCACATTTAAAAATCTTTATTTTTATTAATCTACCATTATTAGATTTCATGTGCATCAAACCACCTCCATTTCTCCTAAGGGAACAATAC